>NW_017082090.1:0-289 GCF_001483705.2 Eufriesea mexicana
ATGTCTTAAGTTCCATAGCAATTCTAGAATGGAAAAGTCTGACGCATTAACGCTCGAGATATTCTCATTTGGCGAAACAGTGCTGAATACAGGCATTATAACTGTACCCCAGCCTTTGGATTAAGGAGTTCGTTAATTATTTGTATTCAACGGCATTTCTAGAGTAATGAACGAATACATAAATTATGGTAAGTTGTATATAAGTTACCCAGTACGGCAGTGAACACATTCACCAATTCAGCTATGCATCCGTTGGATAAATGTGTACCCTGATGATGTTAATTCAAAA
>NW_017082091.1:0-289 GCF_001483705.2 Eufriesea mexicana
ACAAAGGTCAAAGCTATCCTAACTGAACTTAACCTAACTTAACATAACCAGGCGCAATCTGACCGAGCCTAACCTGCCGCGACCAATATTGCTTGCCTTCACTGGTCGCAGCAGAGTATACTAGAGGAGAGTAGGGCGCAGAAGTCCATAGAATCGCAGTGTATATCTGAAAGCTCAAAGTTTTTCAAACCTATGCGAAGCTAGCATAACTAATCCCAACGTAACATAACTGAACCCAACGTGCCGCGACCACCATTGGTGGCCTCGCAAGGGTCGAGCAGAGAATAGT
>NW_017082092.1:0-289 GCF_001483705.2 Eufriesea mexicana
GGCATACAAGAGCACAGGAGCGCGCTGAGGTCCACAGAATAGCCGTGTACTGCACAAGACTTGAAGCTACCCCAACCATACTTATCCTAACCCATCCTGGCGGAACGTAACATGACAAAACATCACGTGCCGATACCACTGTTGCTGTCCTCCCCAGAGCCAATCTGGAATATTAGAGCAGTGCAGTGAGCTGAAATCCACCTAATAGCAGACTATAGGACTACACTCGAACCTACCCTCTCCAAACCGTAGCATAACGAAACGCGACGATTCTCAAGCTGACGGGCCG
>NW_017082093.1:0-289 GCF_001483705.2 Eufriesea mexicana
ACTGTTATTCGGTGGATTTCTGCGCTCCACTGTGCTCTAATATGCTCTGACTGGCTGTGGGAAGGCCAGCAATAGTGGTCTCGGCGAGTTAGTTTGCGCTATGGTACGTTTGGTTAGGTTAGGTTAGATTAGGCTTGGTTGGAAGTAGCTCTGACTTTCGTGCTGTATTCTGCTATTCGGCGGATTCCTGCACTCTACTGCGCTCTATTGTTATCTGCTTGGCCATGGCTAGGCCAGCAACAGTGTTGGCGGTACGTTATGTTGAGCTTGGCTATATTTGGCTTGTTTA
>NW_017082094.1:0-289 GCF_001483705.2 Eufriesea mexicana
TTATTTCACTACGTCATCTATTATGTGTCATTTAACTAATTATTTCTTTTGTTACTATTAACAAAATTCTCAGTCGCCATTTAATCAGATTCTAAATATCGATGTTAATTAATACATTAAATTTAAAATTACCCAACGACGCGTGGAATGTCGAAGTAAAATAATTCTGCTTCTTAATTTGCATATGATTTCTCATTTACCGATGTAAAAATACCGTCGATTTTATGGCAGAAAGTTTTCGGAATTACTATTTTTCTGCAATGAAAAATTCACCGAGTGCAAAGGGTTA
>NW_017082095.1:0-289 GCF_001483705.2 Eufriesea mexicana
GGGCAGACTGTAAGCTCTCACATGCCCAAAGCTCGCTGTCCCAGCTTAACTAGGAAGCTCACAATAGCGTCAAAACTAAACTGCAGTACCGACATTCTCAGACCCACATATTGGATATTTAAAACGCTGTAAAATCCGAACCACGCGACCCAAAGCCACCAAATTTTCACACATGATAGATATACCCCTGCAGATTAATTAAGTTCATCCTGCAATCGATTCTGCGACCATCGAAAAATCTCGATTTTTGCAACTGGCTCTTACACCGACGTTTTCCTGCAAAAAATCA
>NW_017082096.1:0-289 GCF_001483705.2 Eufriesea mexicana
CCAGTGACACTCTGTATACTTTGGCTCATACCTTGTCTTGTAAGTGACGATGCACACGGTCACAAGTATCTCTTCATCCATGTTCCACCCATTTTCAGGATCGTCCCGAGCCGGCACGGCGGACATTGTCACGAACAAAAATGCAGCGGTGGGTATTTCGAGAGACAGGTAAGGTGAAACGTTGCAAGGAATGTTGGAATCTGGAGAGGTAACCCTTTTGTCCTTTGAGGAATTTAGAGAGAGCCATGAGATCGTGGCACCATTATGGAAGTTCAGAACTTTTTCAGGC
>NW_017082097.1:0-289 GCF_001483705.2 Eufriesea mexicana
ATAGAGGTGTATAACACAAAAGTTAAAGCCACCCTTTCCTAACCCAACAAACCGTGACATAACTAAGCGTAACATAACCCAATGTGACTTGCCGCGACGACTATCGCTGGCCTTCACAGAGTCGAGCAGAGCATACCGGAGAACAGTAGGGCGCTGACGTCCATAGAAACGCAATGTATAGCACAAAAGTCATATCTATCCAGACGAAACCCAAACTAACATAACATAACCAAACGCAGCCTACCTCAACCTAACGATCCGAGATCACTATTGCTGGCCTCCCGAGAAC
>NW_017082098.1:0-289 GCF_001483705.2 Eufriesea mexicana
AGTAGAATCTTTCCTCCTTGTATATGCAAGAAAGTTGGGTCTCCACGATATTAGTCCAGAATGTCAATATAATTGAATTTTCCAGCCAGATTCTGTAGCATTCTGATGGCCATAGAGCGGAAAAAGAATATGTCATTCTTATTTATGCAGTACAACTATTTCACAAAGATATTAGTCGAAAATGTCAATAAAAATGAATTTCCCAGCAAGATTCTATAGCATTGCTTTGGCTTTGGCGCGCCAATTGTATATTTCATGCTTATTTATGAAAGTGGGTTTGCTCACCATG
>NW_017082099.1:0-289 GCF_001483705.2 Eufriesea mexicana
AACGTACTAGGGCGCAGTAGAGCGCAGAAATCCACCGCATAGCAGTGTAGAGCACAAAAGTCAGAGAAACCATTATCTAACCCAAGGAAACCTAACCTAACCGAACGTAACATAGCTCAAATTGACGTGCCTAGACCATTATTGCTGTCCTCGCCAGAGACAAGCAAAGCATAGTAGGGCAACTTAGAGCACAGAAATCCGCCGACAATAAGTGTACAGTGCAAAAGTCAAAGCTATCCAAGCCAAACTTCACATAACCGTACCCATCCAAACGTAATATAACTCAACC
>NW_017082100.1:0-289 GCF_001483705.2 Eufriesea mexicana
AACGAATCATTTCGGAAAACAGGATATAATGCGCTTGCAGATTTTTAAGACGACCATGGAAACAACTGTGAAAAATTTTCTTTGGTTCTTGACAATTGACCCTAAAGTGTTTGGTCAAGTGTGTCACGGGTTCTAAATTCCATAATTTATGACATCGATCGTGTGCCTTAGCGTATGGTCTCTTCCCTTCAATCAGGAAAGTGATCTTAAAAACAAAAACCAGCTGTCGAATATTCAGTCTTCATCCACCCACTTTCAAATTTTTCGTCAATTCTTTATTAACTTATTT
>NW_017082101.1:0-289 GCF_001483705.2 Eufriesea mexicana
TTATTTACAATGTTTACATAGGCGAAAAATGAATACAAAATAAAAAATAAATTGAAAAATTAATAATCATTGGACGAGAATCGAACCCCGGTCCTTCAGCATACATATTCCCGACTGTTGCCGTTCACCTACGACTGCACTTATAAACTAGCGGAAATAAATCTATAATTTATCAAGCAATAAAACTTTAATCGTAAATATCTTAAAAATGATTGAGTATTTACGGCTACAATGACATTTTCTTACACTGCATGACGATATCTACATACCTGCAAAGTTTCAACTAAAG
>NW_017082102.1:0-289 GCF_001483705.2 Eufriesea mexicana
ATTATGTCCACCCTAAATTCTGTCAAAGTGTATTATCAACGCTTCAGAAACCTTTTGTACAAAATATAAAATATTTCGGAAAGTTAGGAAACATCTGCAATTGACAAAATACCGACAAAGAAAATTTTCCAAGTGAGAGAAAATAAAAATAAAGTCGAATATTTTGCCAAAAAATATATCCATCCTAAATTCTGTCAAAGTGTGTTATCAACGCTTCAGAAACCTTTTCTTTGAAATACAAAATATCTCGAAACACCAAAGACTCATCTTCTTCATTCCTTTTTACCGA
>NW_017082103.1:0-289 GCF_001483705.2 Eufriesea mexicana
AAGTGTATGGATTTATGGATATATGGATGGATGTATGGATGGATGGATGTATGGATGTACGAATGTACATGTGCATGGATGTATGGATGCATGTATGGATGTATGGATGCATGGGTGTATGGATGTGTGGATTTACGAATACGTGGATGTATGGATGTGTGGTTGGTTGAATGGGTGGATGGATGTACGTATCTATGGATGTATGGATTTACATATGTTTTTATGTGTGGATGGATGGATTTATGTATTGATGTATGTATGGATGTAATGATGGATTGATGGACGGGTG
>NW_017082104.1:0-289 GCF_001483705.2 Eufriesea mexicana
CATACCCTGACCTGCATAACCTGACCTGACCAAACCTAACGAAACGTAACCCGACTAAGCCTAACGTTCCGCAACCTCTTCTTCTCGCCCCCCCCCCCAGAGACGAGCAGGGTACTGTAGAGCAATGCAGCGGGCAGAAATCAACCGAATATCGGTGTACAACACTAAAGTCGAAGTCGGCCTAACCTAACCTGACCTTACATAACCTAACCAAGCGTAGCATAGATCAACACAACAGTGAGTGCGAGCGTCTCTGCTACTCTAATCAAACATAGCCAAACTTGACCTA
>NW_017082105.1:0-289 GCF_001483705.2 Eufriesea mexicana
AAGTTTGAAAGTTTTATTACTTCTTTAACTTCAGATTTATTTTCCGGGGTTCGATTCCCGTCTCTAGTTGATTTCTTTCTTCAATCTATTTTTTACTTTGTATTCATTTTTCGCCTATGAAAAGATTGTAAATAAACAATTGTAAATCAAATTTCTTAACAGAAAATTTATTTTTTACGATTTCATATGCTAGTATATATCTAAAACTTTAATCGTAAATATCCGAAAAACTATTGAGTAGTGACGGCTACAATGATATATATTCTTAAACTGCATGACAAAATCTACA
>NW_017082106.1:0-289 GCF_001483705.2 Eufriesea mexicana
AAACATACATCCATACATTCTTCCATCCCTCCATACAAACATACATCCATACATCCATCCATACATACATCCATCCATATATACAACCATACATCCATACATCCGTACATATATCCATGCATATGTCCATCCACCGATGCGTCCATCCATCCATTCATTAATACATAAATCCATCCATAAGTACATCCATCTAAACATCCATTCATCCATCCATACGTTCGTCCATTCATCCATCCATCCATAAATGCATCCATCCATACATACGTCCATCCATACATCTATCTATCCA
>NW_017082107.1:0-289 GCF_001483705.2 Eufriesea mexicana
TTCGAGGACTTGAAAGAAAACTTGTATACGTTTGATGGCGAAGGGACAATGGATGTAAAGCAGTGGTTTCGTTACTTCGAAGAAATTGCGGAAGATTGCGAATGGTGCGAGGGGCAAAAAGTCTGTTACGCCAGAAGGCTATTTCGTGGAGCCGCACAAATATTCATTCGGTATTCAGGCATGGGTGGATCATGGCAAAGATTTAAGAGCAAGCTTATATCAGAATTCGACCATCCGTGGGTAACAGCTCGTTTCAAGGACAAGGTTCAAGACGAAGTTGAGGATGAAG
>NW_017082108.1:0-289 GCF_001483705.2 Eufriesea mexicana
TCGCGTGTGCGTTGCAAAGTTTCGGCTGCCTGCAGGTGTGTTCCTCTCGCGCAGGTAATTTGGTTTAGGAGTTTGATCGAGATCCACGGCGATTCGGAGATTTAGAGAATTTAGAATTTGAGAATCTTATTGGCGGATGATAGTTTGGATCTTTGGTACAAAAATAATGCTTGTATATCTTTAGTTGAATATGGAAAAAAGTTATCACTATTGTTGGTGTTTTCGAAAAAAATTGCCATTCTTATATTAGACAAAATTGATGTAGGGACGCATTCCTATTTACGAAGAA
>NW_017082109.1:0-289 GCF_001483705.2 Eufriesea mexicana
AAGAGGCTAAATATTAACCCTTTGCACTCGACGATATTTTGGTTACAGAAACATAGTAATTCGTGGACTTCCCGTCATAAAGTCGACGATATTTTCAAAACTAAGAAGTGCAGATTAATTGTAAGACAGAATTATTTTACCTCGATATTCCACGTGTCGTTGGACAATTTTAAATTTGAGATATTAATTGACAATGATCTCTAGAATTTGATTAAGTGGTGACTGAGAGGCGCCTCTCGAGTGCAAAGGGTTAAAAGTTACGACTATACCAAGTGCCTTGGCGCTTAAA
>NW_017082110.1:0-289 GCF_001483705.2 Eufriesea mexicana
CATTTTCGACTAAAATCGAGGTGAGCTAGTTTTGTTGCCTAAATAAGGAGGAAAGATACATTTCGCATGCTATAGCCATTGCAATGCTATGGAAACTGACTGGATAACTCAATTTTATAGACATTTTCGACTAATATAGTGGTGAGCTAATTATGTTGCATAAATAAGGAGGAAAGCTTCCATTGGCAAGATGTAGCCATTGCAATGCTAAAGAATCTGAATAGATAATTCAATTTTATAGACGTTTTCGACTAATATCGTGGTGAGCAAGTTTTGTTTCATAAATAAG
>NW_017082111.1:0-289 GCF_001483705.2 Eufriesea mexicana
CTCCTCGAACTTTTCGTCGATTCGGAGACTGAGTGCCGCGAAGGCAGCCTCCATACCGAAGTCCGGCGCCGGTGCCGCTGCTCCGGCGCCCGCGGACACACGCACATTTCGAACGGACGCGGGGTCGACGATTACCCGCCTCCGCTCCTGATCCAGCTCCTCGCGCAAGGAGGCGATCTCCGCCTGCTGGGACGCATCGTTCTCTCGCATGTCAGCTATAACCGCATGCTGGGGGACGTCCTTCTTCCGCAGACCGGCGATCTCCGCCATCAGCACGCGGACCCTCTTC
>NW_017082112.1:0-289 GCF_001483705.2 Eufriesea mexicana
CGGAGCATGAGGTAGAGTTTTGTTACGTTTGGTTATGTTACGGTCAGTTGCGTTTGGAGAGGGAAGCTTTTACTATAATTCTATAGTCTGCTATTAGCAGGACTTCTGAGTACTACAGTGCTGTAATCTTTTCAGCTTGGCTCCGTAAAGGCCAGAAATAGTTGCCTCGGCTCCTTATGTTGCGTCCGGTTACGTTCGGTTATGATAGGTTGTGCAAAGTGTTGTCAGGTTATCTTTAACTTTTGTGCTACACAGTGCTACTTGGTGGATTTCTGCGCTCCACTGTGTT
>NW_017082113.1:0-289 GCF_001483705.2 Eufriesea mexicana
TGGCGAGCTATAGCCATTGCAGTCCTGTAGAATCTGGATGTAAAATTCAATTTTATTGACTTTGTCGACTAATATCGTGGTGAGCTAACTTTATTGCATAAATAAGGAGGAAGGATAATATTGGCGTGCTATAGCCTTTGCGTTGACATAGAATGTGTTTGGGAAATTCTAATTTATTGACATTTTCGTCTAACATCGTAGTAAGCCAACTTTCTTGCATATACACGGAGCAAAGATACAATTCACTTGCTATAGCAGTCGCAATGCTATAGAATCAGGCTGGAAAGTT
>NW_017082114.1:0-289 GCF_001483705.2 Eufriesea mexicana
AGCAGAGCACGTTAGTGAATAGAAGAACGCAGAAGTCCATTGAATTGCCGTGTATATCAGAAAACTCTAATGAATCCAAGCCAAACCCAAACCAATAGTACCTAGCCGAACGTAGCCTGACTCAACGTAGCGTGTCGCGGTCGCTGTTGCTGGACACCCCAGGTCCAAGCAGAACATAGTAGAGCACACTAGAGCATAGGAATGCACCGAAATCAGTGCATACCAGGAAAGTCAAATATATCCAAACCTATCCCAAACAATCGTAACCTAACCAAACGTTGTCTAACAC
>NW_017082115.1:0-289 GCF_001483705.2 Eufriesea mexicana
GACTAATATCGTTGTGAGCAAGCTTTCTTGCTTAAATAAGTAGGAACGATCCTTTTGGCTTGCCGTAACCATTGCAATGCAATAGAGACTGACTGGATATACCAACTTCATTGACATTTTCGACTAATATCGCTGTGAGCAAGCTTTCTTGCACGAATAAGGAGGTACGGTCCTTTTGGCGTGCTGTGGCCATTGCAATTCAATAGAATCTGAATGGAATGTTGAGTATTATTAACATTTTCGACTAATATCGCGATAAACAAGCTTCCTGGCATAAATAAGGAGGATA
>NW_017082116.1:0-289 GCF_001483705.2 Eufriesea mexicana
AGCAGAACGTACTAGAGCATAGCAGAGCGCAGAGATCCACCGAATTGCGGTGCATAGCACAAAGGTAAGAGCTACCCTAACCAAACAAATCCCAACCAAACCAAGCCGACCGTACCCTATCACAGTCTAGCGTGCCGAGACCACACTTGCTGGCCTCCCAGAGCCAAGCAAAATATGCTAGGGCACAGTCGAGCGCAGTAATCCACCGCAGTAATCCATTACAGTGTGTGGCACAAAAGTCAAAGCTATCCAAACCTAACACAAACAAACGCAACCAAACCGAACGTAG
>NW_017082117.1:0-289 GCF_001483705.2 Eufriesea mexicana
TGGATGTATGAATGGACATATGTATGGATGTATGGATGAGTGTATGGAAGGGCGTATGTATGGATGCATGTATGTATGGATGTATGTATTGATGTATGTATGGATGTATGGATGGATGGATGTATGGATGGATGGATTATGGATGTATGGATGTATGTATGGATGTATGTACGGATGTATGTATGCTTGGATGGATGTATGGATATGGATCTATGGATGTGTGCTTGTATGGATGGATGGATGTATTGGTGGATGTATGGATGTATGTACGGATGTATGTATTGAGGTA
>NW_017082118.1:0-289 GCF_001483705.2 Eufriesea mexicana
TGTATGGATGGATGGATGTACGGTAGGATGTATGTACGGATGGATGGATGTATAGATGCATGGCTTTATGGATGTACGGATGTATGAACGTATGGATGCATGGTTGGACGGATATGCAGATGGATGGATGTATGGATGTATTGATGCGTGCTTGTATTAATGGATGGATGTGTAGCTCGATGGATGTATGGACGGGTGGTGGCATGGATGGATGGGTGGATGGATCTATTGATGTGTGGATGTATGAATGTATGGATGGATGGATGTATGGACGTATAGATGTATGGAT
>NW_017082119.1:0-289 GCF_001483705.2 Eufriesea mexicana
CAGGTCCGGTCAGGTCAGGTCAGATCAGGTTATGTTATGTTAGGTTAGGTAAGGTTAGCTTACAATAGGATAGGATATGTTAGGTGAGTTTAGGTTAGGTTTGATTAGGTTTGGTTAGGATTGGTTGGGTTGGGTTAGGATAAGTTAGGTTAAGCTAGGATAACTGGGATTGGTTAGGACATGTTAGGTATGGCTTGTTTTTGTTAGGTTAGGAAAAGTTTGTGTTAGTTGGGTCTTGTTATTTCAGGTAAGGTAAAGCATGGGTAGGTTAGGTTAGGATATGTTTTAC
>NW_017082120.1:0-289 GCF_001483705.2 Eufriesea mexicana
TCTTTCTTAGATAAGGAGGGAAGATTCCATTGGGGTGCTATAGCCATTGCAACGCTCTAGAATATGTCCGGAAAAATCATTTTTATTGGCAATTTCGGCTAATATCGCGGTGAGATAACTGTCTTGCATAAATATGGAGGAAAGACTCCATTGGCGTGCTATAGCAATTGCAATGGTCTAGAATCTGCCTGGAAAATTCAATTTTATTGACATTTTCGACATACACCGAGGTGAGCTTAATCCTTTACATACCTGTGGAGAAAGGATTCTATTGGCGTACTAGAGCCAT
>NW_017082121.1:0-289 GCF_001483705.2 Eufriesea mexicana
CACATTCTAGACATTTAAAATCCTATTTAAAATTAACCATAGGTCACTTGTACCAAGCAGTTATGTAAAATTAAACGTCGTTTCTCTCAAACTAAACATTCAATTATCCACCAAAAATTATTCAAATCTAATTGCTTTTCTAATACATATAAATCTGATTAAGAAAATTTCAAAATTTCGTTTCACATCATATATTTTACTCTCAAAGTTAGCCACGACCATCCACTCAAAATCAACCATAATTTCCATCATTAATGAATAAACTATATCATTCATCCATCCATAAAGA
>NW_017082122.1:0-289 GCF_001483705.2 Eufriesea mexicana
AATCTGACTTGAAAGTTCACTTTTAATGATATTTTCAGCTAAAATTCGACTGGATTCCGAATAAGATATTCGACCGAGCTCTAGTATTTTCTGCTTTGCTCTTGGGAGGTCAGCAATAGTGATCTAGGCACACTAGGTTTAGTTACGATACGATAGGTTGGGTATATTATGTTTGGTTACGTTAGGCTCAGATAGCTACGAGTTTTGTGCAGTACACTGCTATTCGGTGTTCATCTGCGCTCTACTGCGACCTAACATGTTCTGATTTGCTATCGGGTCTCAGTAATAG
>NW_017082123.1:0-289 GCF_001483705.2 Eufriesea mexicana
ACAAATAATGATATCGTTGAAGTGAATGTAGGAAATTTATGGCGTGGCCTGAAAGGGCCTAAACGTAATGGGAGAATTTTTCCCTATATGAAAGAAAACCCAAAAAATTCGAGTTCAGTTGTCGAGAAGTGACGTACCCTGTTGAACGTGCCCCCTCAAGTATTTTTAAAATAAAGCCTTTAATACGTTAACTACCACGCCAGTTTTACGAGTCATTCCGTTCACAACACAGTTAGCTGACATGCGGGCCCTACTGAGATATAATTATCCGAAAATTATTGATATATAG
>NW_017082124.1:0-289 GCF_001483705.2 Eufriesea mexicana
GCATAATGTTACGTTTGGTTAGGGTAACTGACACTTTTGCGCAATAAACTACAACTCGGTAGATTTCTGCAGTCACCGCTGCTCTACTATACTCTACCCGACTGTGGGGATGCAGCAATGGCGGTCTTGACACGATAGGTTGAAGTAAGAAAAGTTTGGGAAGGTTAGGTTCGGTTTGGCTTTGTTAGGGTGGCTTTGACTTTCGTGCTTCACAGTGACGTTCGGTGAGTTTCTGCGCTCCACTGTGCTCTAGTATAATCTACTTGGCCCTGGGGTGACCAGAAATATT
>NW_017082125.1:0-289 GCF_001483705.2 Eufriesea mexicana
TTAGGAGAAGAAAGCTTTGACTTTTGCGCTATACACCGCTATTCGGTGGAATTCCACGCTCTAACTTGCTCTCCTATACTCTGCTCGTCTCTGGGGTGGCCAGCAATAGTGACATTGGCCCGTTAGTTTGAGTTAGGCTGCGTTCGGTTACGTTGCGTTAGCTTGGGTTAGGTTTGGATAGATTTGTCTTTCGTGGATTACACTGTTGTTCGGTGGATTTCTGCGCTCTACTATGTTGTAGTATGTTCTGCTTGGCTCTGGAGGTGCCAGTGATAGTGGCCTCGGCACG
>NW_017082126.1:0-289 GCF_001483705.2 Eufriesea mexicana
AACGGCAACATTACAATGATGATAGCCGTACTCAATACAGTATTTTCAGTTTTTAATATCTCGTGATTCACTGCATCTGTATTTTGTCATTCGAGTGTTGTTACAGGATTTAGATCAGAATTGGCCATATTAACCCGACGGCTACAGTGCTACATTGGGGGATATAGCAAGTACCGTACTTTCAATGGGAAACGTCTCAAGCCATAACTGTAATATACATTGATTATTCCAGAAATGCTTTGGTAACTACATTCTCTGCGAGCGAAGTGGTCCAACGGAAACATCACAG
>NW_017082127.1:0-289 GCF_001483705.2 Eufriesea mexicana
TACAATTCGAATCCTCCTTCTGTGAAAGGCCAGCCAATAGTAAGACACCTTTGTGAGGCAGTGTATGCTCATATCTTCTCCCAAACTTCATTTCGAATCTCTAGACACCTTATACTCACAGCTACTTACGATATTAAAAAGAAAATGTAAAATTCGTAGCACTTTTCCTCCAATTCGGACCCTCCTTCTGTCAAAGGCCAGCCAATAGTAAGACACCTTTGTGAGGCAATGTGTACGTATACCTCCTCCCAAACTTCACACCAAATTTCTAGACCTCTTATACTCACAG
>NW_017082128.1:0-289 GCF_001483705.2 Eufriesea mexicana
AGCTTAAGATTAGAAAAGATTATGTATTATTTCATTTATTTGTTAATTAATATCTTGGTGATTGGTATAACAATTTGGATATTATATGAAAATAAAATAATCCTAATTTAACATTTCTTTTTCAACGATTAAAGTAATAAATAAAAATTAACAAAACAGGAAGAAAAGTTTAAAGAAAAGGTATTTATTTATGCACATGAGATAATTTAATAAAGATAGACTAAAAATCAAAGTATTTATTATAATAAATTTTTAAAATGGTAATAAAGAAATAATGTTCATTAGTAAA
>NW_017082129.1:0-289 GCF_001483705.2 Eufriesea mexicana
AAATGTCAATAAAATTGTATTTTCCAGCACGAATCTATAACATTGCAATGGCTATGGCACGCCAATACAATCCTTCCTCATTATATATGCAAGAAAGTTAGCTCACAATGATATTAGTACAAAATGGCAATAAAATTGAATTTTCCAGCCAGATTATATATTATTACAATGGCTATAGCTCGCCAATAGAATATTTCATTATTATTAATGCAAGGATGTCATCTCACACGATATTAGTCGAAGATGTCAATAAAAATGTATTCTCCAGCCAGATCCTTTAGGATTGCAA
>NW_017082130.1:0-289 GCF_001483705.2 Eufriesea mexicana
AAAATGTAGTTTCGAATGTGATTCGAGCGCAACCTATGTATTTTGCGCTTATGTCTAGTGATACTTACAATTGACAGTACGGCGTTTATTACGTCTTCCAACAGATAAGAGTTGCTGTTGTATCGATATGTTCACTGATGATATATATTTTCCAGCAACTCTAGACCTGGAAATGCAGATCCATTGTCCCTTGAGACATTAACAAATGACAACGCAGAACTGAGTAGAGCCATCATCACCGCATTGAATTCGTTGAATAATTTTGTTCTCTGATGTAAATTCTAATACG
>NW_017082131.1:0-289 GCF_001483705.2 Eufriesea mexicana
GCATACATACATCCATCCATCCATACATCCATACATCCACACATCCATACACCCACAAATCCAACCACCCATGCACTCATCCATCCATACGTACATCCATCCATACGACCACACATTCATCCATACATGCATGCATACACCCGCACACTCATCCATCCATTCATCCATAGTTACGTCCGTTAATGCATCCATACATACATCCATGCATCCATCCATGCATACATCCATGCATACATACATACATTCGTCCATACACCCATACACACAACCATACATTCATCCATAAAAA
>NW_017082132.1:0-289 GCF_001483705.2 Eufriesea mexicana
AACCTGTCCAAACTTAATACAACCAAACGTACCTGACCTAACACAACGTGCCTGGACCACTATGGCTGGCATCCAAAGAGACAAGCAGAATATACTGGAGCACACTAGAGCGCAGGAAGCAACCAAGCTGCAGTGCATAGCACAAGAGTCGGAGTTATCCTAAACCAACCTAACCTAACCCAACCTAACCAAATGAAGGCAGACTGAAATTAAAGTGCGGCGGCCACTATTCCCGGCCGTCCCAGCGCCGAGCAAAGTACATTAGTGCACAGTAGAGCGCAAAAATCCG
>NW_017082133.1:0-289 GCF_001483705.2 Eufriesea mexicana
TGCTAACAGAATACACATGAAACACGTTTTCTTATATTTTTTATTACATGCCGAAGTGTTTTCAAGTATAAAAAAAAACTGGATATTTTTTTAACCTGATTTTGTAATTTTACCACACTGTGAAAGGGTTAGCCCATAGAATTTGAGAGGCAAGCCTCAGACACCCTTTACTCAAGTTCCAAGGCTAGATGATAATAAATAGAATTTAAAATAACGCAACGGTGCGTGGAATGTCGAAGTAACATAATCTTACGTGTAAATTCGTGTACGATTTCTTATTTACCATTTT
>NW_017082134.1:0-289 GCF_001483705.2 Eufriesea mexicana
TGTGTGGAAAGATGGACGTATGGATGGATGTATGTATTGATCAATGTTTGTCTGGATGGATGGGTGTATGGATGGATTGCGGAATGAATGGACGGATGGACGGATGTATTGATGTATGGATGTATATATTTATGGATGTATGTATGGATGGTTTGTGGAATGATGAATGTATGCATGGATGTATGTATGGATGTATGAATGGATGTATGTATGGATGTATGTGTGAATGACTGTATGGGTGTATGTATGGATGTATGTATTGATGTATGTATGCATGTATGGATGGATG
>NW_017082135.1:0-289 GCF_001483705.2 Eufriesea mexicana
CCAAACGTAACGTATCCGAGCGTTTACTATCTCAGACTAACTTGCCGAAACCACTATTGCTGGCATCCGCAGAGCCAAACAGATCATACGAAAGCGCAGTAGAGCGCAGAAATCCACCGAATAGAAGTGTACAGCACAAAGGTCAAAGCCACCCTTACTAAACATTACCTAACCACACCTAACCAAGCGTAATATAACTAAACCTATCATTCCACGACCGCTATTGCTGGCCTCCGCAGAGTCAAGCGGAACACGATAGTAGTGAGCGAGTCGCAGAAATCCATATAAT
>NW_017082136.1:0-289 GCF_001483705.2 Eufriesea mexicana
GTATGGACGGATGGATGTATGCATGGATGTATGTATGGATGTTTGGATGGATGCATGTATATATGTATGTATGGGTGTATGGAAGGACGTATGTATGGATGTATGTAAGGACGAATATATTGGTCTATGTATGGATGCATGTATTGATGTATGTATGGATGTATGGATGGATGGATGCATGGAAGGGTGGATTGCTGCATGGACGTATGGATGGATGGATGTATGAATGGGTGGATGTATGAATGGATGGATGGATGGAAGGATGTATGTACGAATGGATGGATGTATG
>NW_017082137.1:0-289 GCF_001483705.2 Eufriesea mexicana
AACAATTCGTAGCTTTTCTTATATTTTAATTCAAATTACTCGTGACGAATTTCTATGGTGACTCAAAATCACCTCGAGAAGTAATTTCGAGGTAAAATCAACGAGTAAAATTTTAATAAGTTTTTCTGCTTCTTGAATTCCACTCCAAGATTTTTTCGCTATAAAGATATAATAATTCGAAGCTTTCTTTGTATTTTAATTCAAATTACTCGTGAAGGAATTTCTCTGGTGACAGAAAATCACCTCGAGAAGTAATTTCGAGGTAAAATTGAATTTCGAGTAAAATTTT
>NW_017082138.1:0-289 GCF_001483705.2 Eufriesea mexicana
ATTTATGCAAGAAAGATAGCCCACCACGATTTTAGTCGAGAATGTCAATAAAATTCAATTTTCCACATAGATTCTATAGCATTACAGTGGATATAGCACGCCAGTAGAATATTTCCCCCTTACGTACGCAAGAAAGTTAGGTCGCCACGATATTAGTCGAACATGTCAATATAATCGTATTTTCCAGACAGATTCTATAGCATTGCAATGGCTACAGCATGCCAGGAGAATCTTTCCTCCTTATATATGCAAGAAAGGTAGCTCACCACGATATTAGTCGAAAATGTCA
>NW_017082139.1:0-289 GCF_001483705.2 Eufriesea mexicana
AAATGTATATGAAATTGAATTTTCCAGTCAGATTCTCTTGCATTGCAATGGCTACAGCACGCCAAAAGTACCGTTCCTCCTTATTTATGCATGAAAGCTTGCTCACTACGGTATTAGTCGAGAATGTCAAAGAAATTGGTATATCCAGTCAGTCTCTATTGCATTGCAACGGTTATAGCAAGCCAATAGCATCTTTCTTACTTATTCATGCAAGAAAGTTTGCTCACCATGATATTATTCGACAATGTCAAAAAATTGAACTTTCCTGTCAGATTCTATTGCATTACAA
>NW_017082140.1:0-289 GCF_001483705.2 Eufriesea mexicana
CCCAAACGTAGTGTAACCAAACATAACGTGACGAGAATAATATTGCTGGCCTTCCAGGGATAAACAGAGCATATCGTAGCACACCAGTGCGCTAAGGTCCACCGAATAGCGGTGTACAGCACAAAAGGCGAAGTAGTCTATTCTAGCCAAACCAAACGTAACATTAGAAAACGTAGCTAGGCACATCCTACCGTGGCGACACCACTATTGCTGGCCTCCACAAGGGCAAGCAGAATTTACAAGGGCACAGTAGTGCGCAGAAGCCCACCGCATTGCAGTGAATAGCACA
>NW_017082141.1:0-289 GCF_001483705.2 Eufriesea mexicana
GTCGAAAATGTCAATAAATTTGGATTTTCCAATCACATTCTATATCATCGCAATGGCTATAGCACGCCAATACAATCCTTCCTCCTTATTTATGCAAGAAAGTAAGCTCACCACAATATTATTCGGAAATGTCAATATAATTGAATTTTCCAGCTTGATGCTCTAGCAATGCAACGGCTATAACACGCCAGTAGAATCGACCCTCCTTATTTATGCAATAAACTTAGCTCACCACGATATCAGTCGAAAATGTCAGTAAAATTGAATTTTCCTGCCAGAGTCCATAGCA
>NW_017082142.1:0-289 GCF_001483705.2 Eufriesea mexicana
TGTTACGTTTTGTTGTGTTAGGCTGTTATGGGTTATGCTGGGATAGCTACGACTTTTGTGATACGCACTTCAATTCTATGGACTCCTGCACCCTATTGTGTGCTTTCGCGCTCTGCTAGTCTCAAGGGACGCCAGGAATAGCGGTCGCGTCACGTTATGTTGAGTTATGTTACGTTTGGCTAGGGAAGGTTTGGATAGGTTAGGATGGGATAGCTATGGCATTTGTCTATGCACTATTATGCAATGGATTTCTGCACTCTACTGCGTTCTAATATGCTCTGCTTGGCTT
>NW_017082143.1:0-289 GCF_001483705.2 Eufriesea mexicana
CTCTGGGGCAGGCACTAATAGTGGTCTCGGCGCGATAGGTGGAGATAGTATACGTTTACTTGGATTATGTTAGCTTTTGTTAGGTTTGGATAGCATCGACCATTCTGCTGTACACAGCGATTTCATAGACATCGGCGCCCTATTCTCCTCTGTTATGCTCTGCGCGGCTCTGTGGAGGCCAGCAATACTTGCCGCAGCGCGTTAGCTTGGGATAAGTTACTTTTGTATAGGTTAGATTTGGTAGGGTTTGGTTAGGATTGCTTTGACATATGTGCTCTACACGGATATC
>NW_017082144.1:0-289 GCF_001483705.2 Eufriesea mexicana
CGGTCGCAGCAAGTTAGCGATTGCCGATAATCCTGCACCGTCTCAGCGTCTGGTGACAGATACTGCCTGCGGTGACGGTCGCAGGTCACTTACCTCGCATCTTCTTATCTGATTTCCTTTGGTAGCGGTTTTCTTATCTGCTTTGTTCGTTTTTCCTCTTCGTTTTGTGATATGCTGCTGCTTCCTCTATTATCAGCAACTGGTTCCTTATCTGACGGGTCCTGCGCGTGCCAGTCTTGCTGATCTTCTTACTTCTAGTCCTTTTCTTCGCTGTTTTCTTCTTCTTCCA
>NW_017082145.1:0-289 GCF_001483705.2 Eufriesea mexicana
TAGCACGCCAAAAGAATCTTTCATCCTTATTTATGCAAGAAAGGTAGCGCACCGCAATATTATACGAAAAAGTCAACAGAAATGAATTTTCCAGTCGGTTTCTGCAGCATTTCAGCGGGTATAGCACGCCAATAGAATCCTTCCTCCTTGATTATGAAAGAAAGTTAACTCACCACGACATTACTCGAAAATGTCAATAAAATTGAATTTTCCGGCCATATTCTACAGCATTGCAATGCCTATAGTATGCCAACAGAATCTTTCCCCCCGATATTTGGAAGAATGTTAG
>NW_017082146.1:0-289 GCF_001483705.2 Eufriesea mexicana
CGTCAGTATGAGATGTGTTACGTTTGGTTCTGTCAATTTTGGTTACGTTAGGAGAGGACGGCATTGACTTTATTTCCATATTCTGCTATTAAGTAGACTTGTCCTCAATACAGCGCTCTAATGCTTTCAGCTTGGCACTGGGAAAGCCAGCAATTGTAGCCTCGGCACGTTATGTTGTGTCAGGTTGCGTTCGAGTTTTGTGGGTTATGCTCAGTGTTGTGTGGATAGCTTTAACTTTCGTGTTGTATCCTGCTCTTCGGTGGATTTCTGCGCTCTACTGCGCTCTAGT
>NW_017082147.1:0-289 GCF_001483705.2 Eufriesea mexicana
ATAGCACAAGAGTCAAAGATACCGTATCCTAACCTAACCAAGCGTAACCCAACGGAACGCAGCCTAGCTGGAACTAGCACGCCGAGACAACTACTGCTGGCCTGCCCAGAGCCAACCAGAACATTCTACTACACAGTAGGGCGTAGAAGCCCACATAGTAACAGTGTATAGCACAAAAGTCAAAGCAATCCTATCCTAACCGTACCACACCTAACCAAACCAAACGTAACATAACTCAACCTATCATGCGGCGACCAAACTGCTGGCCTCCAGAGAGTCGAGCAGAGTA
>NW_017082148.1:0-289 GCF_001483705.2 Eufriesea mexicana
GAACGGATGCGTGGATGGGTGGAAGGTTGTATGGATGAATGGATGGATGGAAGGATGTATGGAGCTATGGATGTATGCATGGGTGCATGTTTGGATGGATGGATGTATGGAAGTATGGACGTATGTATGGATGGATGGATAGATGGATGGCTGTATGGATGGTTGGAAGTGTGGACGGATTGACCCACGGGTGGACGAATGTACGGATGTATGGATGTATGGATTTATATATGAATGGATATATGGATGGATGGATGTATCGAATGATGGAGGTACGAATGGACGGGTT
>NW_017082149.1:0-289 GCF_001483705.2 Eufriesea mexicana
ACTCACGGAAGGTCAGCAATAGCGGCCTGGGCACGTTACATTGAGTTATGTCACGCTCGGTTAGGTTGGGTTAGGCTTAGTTCAGTTAGTATTGCTTTAGCTTTTGCGCTGCACACTGATATTGGATGGACTCCTGCGATCAACTCTACTCTAGTATGTCATGCTTGGCCCTGGGGATGGTAGCAATTGCGGTCTCAGCACGTTAGTCTGTGTTAGGCTATGTTTTGCTTTGTCCTGTTGGTATGGGTTGGGTATGGGTAGCTATGTCTTTTCTGATATACACTGCGAT
>NW_017082150.1:0-289 GCF_001483705.2 Eufriesea mexicana
TGCGGTTGATTTCTGCGCTCTGCTGTGCCCTTATATTTTCTGCTTGGATGAGGGATGGCCAGCTGTAGTGGCCCTGGCACGTTTGCCTGTGCCAGGTTACGTTTGGTTAGCTCAGGTTTTGTTAAGTCTGGTTGGGACGACATTGACTTTTGTGCTTTACACTGCTGTTATGACGACATCTGCGACCTGGATTGCTCTACCAGCATCTGCTTGATTCTGGGGGGCTGGCAATAGCGGTCGAGGCGTGTTTCGTCGAGTAATGTTACGTGTGGATAGGTTTGGTTAAGTT
>NW_017082151.1:0-289 GCF_001483705.2 Eufriesea mexicana
TAGCATTGCAATGGCTATAGCATGCCAATAGAAACTTTCCTCCTTATTTATGCAACAAAAATACCTCACCACGATATTAGGCGATAATGTCAGTAAAATTGAATTTTCCAGAGACTTTTTATAGCATTGCAATGGCTATAGAATGCCAATAGAACCCTTCCTCCTTATTTACGCACCAAAACTAGCACACCACGATATTAGTCGAAAATGTCAATAAAATTCAATATCCCAGTCAGTCTCTATAGCATTGCAATGGCAATAGCATTCCAATAGAACCTTTCCTCCTTAT
>NW_017082152.1:0-289 GCF_001483705.2 Eufriesea mexicana
TTTGTTTGGGCTATGTTATGTCAGGATTTGTGTCAGGTTTGCTCGGGTTAGGCTAGTATGGCTATTGCATTTGTGCTATACACTTCAAATCGGTGGGTTGCGGCACCCTAGTTTTGTCTAATATGTTTTGCTTGGCTCTGGAGAGGCCAGTATTAGAGGTCTCGGCTTGTTTGCATTAATCACTCTAGGTTTGGTTAGGCCAGGTTAGGTCAGGTTAGGTTAGGATGTCTTTGACTTTTCTGCCTTATGCTGCTATTTGGTGGCATCCTGCGCTCTACTGTGATCTAGG
>NW_017082153.1:0-289 GCF_001483705.2 Eufriesea mexicana
ACAGATACGACAATTCCTGGCCACCCCAGAGCGAAGCAGAACATATTCGAGCGCAGTAGGGCATAAAAATCCACCGAAAAGCAGGGAATGGCACGAAGGCCTAAGATACTAAGTCTTAGCATAACCGAACTTGTCATATGCAGACGTAGTCTAGCTGAACCTAACGCGCCGAGACCACTATTACTGGCCACCCCAGAGTAAAGCAGAGCACATCATGGCACATGAAAGCGCGAAACCCACCGAATAGCGGCGTATAGCACAAAAGACAAAGCTATCCACTCCTAGTTTA
>NW_017082154.1:0-289 GCF_001483705.2 Eufriesea mexicana
GGATCTTTCCTCCTTACCTATGCAAGGAAGTTAGCTCACCACGATATCAGTCGAAAATGTCTGAAAAATTGAATTTTCCAGGAAGATTCTGTAGCATTGCGATGCCTATAGCACGCCAATAGAACCTATTCTCCTTATTTAAGTAAGAAAGATAGCTCACCACAATATTAGTCTATACCGTCAATGAAATTGGATTCTCCAGCCAGATTCTACAGCATTGCACTGGATATAGCACGACAAAAATATCTTTCCTCCTTACCAATGCAAGGAAGATATCTCACCATGGTAT
>NW_017082155.1:0-289 GCF_001483705.2 Eufriesea mexicana
AGCACTGTAGAGCGTAGAAATCCGCCGAATAGTAGCGTATAGGACAAAACTCAGACCTACCCTCTCCTAAACCAACCAAGCATAACCTAACACAACCTAACGTGCCAAGAAGACAATTGCTGGCCTCCGCAGAGACAGGCAGAATATGCTAGATCACAGTAGGGCGCTGAAATCGACCGCGTTCCTGTGAATAGCAAGAAAGTCGAAGATATCCAGACCAAACCTGTCGTAAGCAAACCTAACCAAACGAAACATATCTCTACACAACGTTCCTCGCCCAGAACTGCTG
>NW_017082156.1:0-289 GCF_001483705.2 Eufriesea mexicana
TACGTTTGTTTGTGTTAGGCTAGGATAACGTAGACTTTCGAGCTATGCACTGTTAATCGCTGGATTCGTGCCCTCTACTGTGCTCTAGCCTAATCTGCATGGCCCCGTGGCGGACAGCAGTAGTGGTTGCGGCATGTTAGTGTGAGTTACGTTACGTTTGGCTAGATTAGGTTACTTAGTGTTTGCTTAGGATAGCTTCGGCTTTTGTGCTACGCACTGTTATTCACTGGACTTCTGCGCTCTTCTGTGCGCTATCACAATCTGCTTGTCTCTGTGGACGACATGAACA
>NW_017082157.1:0-289 GCF_001483705.2 Eufriesea mexicana
CAATGGCAAGTACAGCCATCTACTTGCCAGAGAATAAGTCTATTCAAAACCTATAAGCTTCCACAGCTTGGTGATTAGGTCGCCTATCGCCAGCAATTCAATGGCTTGTACCGTCAGATACTTGCCAGGGAAAAAGTCTACTCTAAATCTCTATTCTGTTATAGCTTGATGAGTAGAACGCCTAACGCCTGCAATCCAATCTCAAGTAATGCCATCTACTTGCCTTGGTATAAGTCTATTCAAAATCTATAACCTGTTATAGCATGTTGAATAGATCGCATAACGCCTT
>NW_017082158.1:0-289 GCF_001483705.2 Eufriesea mexicana
CGCCATTTCATAAAATTTCGAAGATCGATATTAATTAATATATCAAATTTAATGTAATGTAACGGTGTGCGTGGGCGGCACTCGACTTGGTTACAGCGCCGAGGGGGCCACCGGTGACCCCCGCTATGAAAAATAAATTAAACACGATTATATAACTCATCTTATTTGCTGTAAATAATATTTCAACATAATATGCATCGTATAATAGAAAATTCACGTTGGTACTATGGGCAGTCAACGTGTTAATTGGGAGGATTAATTAGAAAGCTCGAATATTGAGGTTAAACGA
>NW_017082159.1:0-289 GCF_001483705.2 Eufriesea mexicana
ATCTGACTGGAAAATTCAATTTTATTGACATTTTCGACTGATATCGTGGTGAGCTAATTTTGTCGCATAAATAAGGAGGAAGGATTCTATTCGCATCCTATAGCCATTGCAATGCTATAGAAGCTGACTGTAAAATCCAATTTTATTTACATTTTCGACTAATATCGTGGTAAGCTGATTTTGCAGCATAAATAAGGAGGAAAGATTCTATCGGCATGCTATAGCTATTGCAATACTATAGAATCTGTCTGGAAAATTCAATTTTATTGACATTTTCGACTAATATCGT
>NW_017082160.1:0-289 GCF_001483705.2 Eufriesea mexicana
GTTGGTTTAGTTTGCATTTGGTTAGTTTGCATTAGGGCACGTTTGGTTAGGATGGCTTTGACCATAGTGCTATGCATTGCTGTTCGGCGGATTTCTGCGCTCTGCCGTGGCCTAATCTGTTCTGCTTTGCTCTGAGGAGTCCAGTAGTAGAGGTCCCTGTTCGTTAGGCCTACCTCTCCTACGCTTGGTAAGGTTAGGTTAGGTACAGTTAGGATAGGATATCTTTGACTTTTGTGCTATACACTGCTATCTGGTTGCTTCCTGCGCCCCGCTTGGCCCTACTATACTC
>NW_017082161.1:0-289 GCF_001483705.2 Eufriesea mexicana
CATAACCTAACCTGTCATAACCTAACCTAACCAAACGTACGATTTCTCAACGTAACGTGCCCTAGCTACTGCTCCTGGCCGGCCCAGAGCCAAGCAGAATGTAGTAGAGCACAGTGGATCACAGGAACTCACGGCATATTTGTGCATGGTACGAAAGTCATAGCTACCATGTACAAACGTAGGCCAACGTAACCTAACCAAACGTATCCTAACTCAATGTAACGTGCCGCGACCGCTATTGCTGTCCACCCCTGGGACAAGCAAAATATGGTATAGCACAGTCGAGCGC
>NW_017082162.1:0-289 GCF_001483705.2 Eufriesea mexicana
TTAGGATTGGATAGGTTAAGAGAGAATAGCTTTGACTTTAGCCCTATAGCCTGCTGTTGGGCTGATTTCTGCGCCCTGCAGTACTCTAATCTTTTCTGCTTTGCTCTGGGAAGGCAAGCGATAGTGGTCTCGGCACGTTATGTTTAGCTACGTTACGTTCGCTTAGGTTGGGTTCGTCTAAGTGTGGCTATGGTAACCATAATTTTGAGACGCACACAGTTCTCGCCCATTTCTGCGGTCTACTAAGTTCTAGCATGTCCTGCTCGGCTCTGGGGGGGGGGGGGGGGGG
>NW_017082163.1:0-289 GCF_001483705.2 Eufriesea mexicana
AGGGCTTGTTGCAACGGGATAGAAACGCTGAACCATGTCCTGCAACGATGCTATAGCACCCATTGCTGCTCGGGCTAAAAGGCATGACGCAGTCGTTTTCTACATAAAAAGAGCCCTGGACTCGCACTAGACTGCCAAAGAGTTGAGCAGGAGCCGCATTTCCAATCTGCGGACGGGATGCGAAAATCCCACCTAGTCGCGAGATGAGAAAAATACAGCAATCGTTATCGAAGCACAAATAGTGAGTGAGCAAGCGAACCTCACGAAAGCCCACGAGAAAAGAAGTTCG
>NW_017082164.1:0-289 GCF_001483705.2 Eufriesea mexicana
GCAGAAATCAACCGTATAGCATTGTATAGCACAAATGTCAAAGCTATACTTCCAAACCATACGGAACACAAGGTAAACAAACGTAGTATGACTCATCCTAACGTGCCGAGACAACTGTTTCTGCCCTCCTCAGAGCCAAGCAGCATATACAAGAGCACAGTAGTGTGCTGAAGTCGGCCGCGCTGTGGTGCAAAGCACAAAAGTCGCAGATATCTTAACCTAACCATACCTAACAAAACGCTCCAAACGTAGCCTAACTAACGTGCCAATACCACAATTGCTGGCATTT
>NW_017082165.1:0-289 GCF_001483705.2 Eufriesea mexicana
ATGCCTGCACTTGCCAGTGGATTGAAGGCGTTAAGCGATCTATTCACCAAGCAATAACAGACTATTGGATTTGTGTAGACATAATCTCTGGCAATTGGATGGCTGTACTGGCCATTGGATGGAAGACGTTAGGCGATATATTCACCAAGCTATAACAGGTTATAGATTTTGAATAGACCTCTTCTCTGGCAAGTGGATGGCTGTTCTTGCCATTGGATTGAAGGCTTTAGACGATCTATTCACCAAGCTATTACTGATTATAGATATTGAATAGACCCACTCTCTGGCA
>NW_017082166.1:0-289 GCF_001483705.2 Eufriesea mexicana
CTTTCGTTGGGTTTTTGCGCCCTACTGTGATCTGCTATGCTTGGCACTGTGGATGCCAGGAATCGTGGTCGCGGTGGGATAGGTTCAGTTACGTTACGTTTGGTTAGGCTAGCTTTGACTTCAGTGCCAGAAATAGCTATTAGGTGTGTGTCTCTGCGCTCTGCTGCGCATTAGTATGTTCCGCTTGGCGATGGGGAGGCCAGAAATCGTTTCCGCGACACGTTATCCTGAGTTGGTCTGGCGTATGGTTAGATTAAGTAAGCATGGGTTAAGTTTGGGTAGCTTTGAC
>NW_017082167.1:0-289 GCF_001483705.2 Eufriesea mexicana
ATTGCAATAGCCTACGTTTGGTAATGTTAGGTTTGGTTATCTATGGCTTTTGTGCTCTATACTTCTATTCGGATGATCTCTGCTCTCTAATGCGTTCTAGTATGCTCTGCTTGTCTCCACGACTGCCATCAGTAGCGGCCGCCGCACGTTACGTTGAGTTATGCTGCTTTTGGTTAGGACAGGTTTTGCTAGGTTTGTTTAGGGCATCCTCGACTTTTGCGCCACACGCTGCTATTCTCTGGTTTTCTGAGCTCAGCATTGCCTTACTGTACTCTTCTCGTCTCAGGGG
>NW_017082168.1:0-289 GCF_001483705.2 Eufriesea mexicana
TTACTCTGCTAGGCACTGGGAATTCCAGCAGTAGTGGCCTCAGCGCGGTAGTTTGAGGTATGTTACGTTTGGATATGTTAGGTTGGACTATGTTTGGTTTGGTTATCTTTGACTCTTGTGCTGTACACTACTATTCCGTGGATTTCCGCGTTCTGTATGGCACTAATATATTCTGCTTGGCTCTGGGGAGGCAAGCAATGTTGGCCTCGACACGTTTGGATGTGTCATGTCACGTTTGGTTAGGTTAGATTAGGCTATGTTTGTTCAGGATGACTTTGTCTTTTGTGCT
>NW_017082169.1:0-289 GCF_001483705.2 Eufriesea mexicana
AGATTATTCCACTGAGTTCGTAGCCTAAATAGATCTCAGATTTATGGTAATTAAATAATTAAGAAAATTAATTACAATGATCTGTCGTTCGATCTGTCGATCGTAGATATATGATAATATTGCATAATTTTTAGAATAATTAACATTGAATGAATGATTTTCATAATCAGAACCTAAATGGCAGATTGGATGATTGACAATTGAATCCTTAAATTTTTATAACCATAACTAAAATGGCAGATTGGATGACAGATGTTATTAAATTCGCTCTATCGATCGTAAAATGAAA
>NW_017082170.1:0-289 GCF_001483705.2 Eufriesea mexicana
CTGAGTCAAATTTCCAAATTTGGAAGTTCCAAATAACAATTTTATTCAAATCAATTGATATTCCAGATATAATAGCCGGTAAAGAAATGCCTAAAGAAGATTGCAGTGATAAAAGAAAGTCGAAATGGAAGCACAAGGATGCCAATGATCAAAAAATAATAATCACCTCAACCGATCGAAAACCGCAGATGCATTTAATAAACTGCACAACATCAAAGGAGATGATGGACAAACTCCTCACAGTCATATATGAAAAAGATACTGAACAGAAGAAATGCTCTCTCCTTTC
>NW_017082171.1:0-289 GCF_001483705.2 Eufriesea mexicana
GCTGGAAAATTCAGATTTATTGACATTTACGACTAATATCGTGGTGACCTAACTTCCTTGCATTAGTAAGGGGGAAAGTTACTTTTGGCGTGCTGTTGGCTATGCAGTGCTGTGGCCTCTGGCAGGAAAATTCAATTTTACTGTCATTTTCGACTAATGTCGTGGTGAGTCACGTTTCTTGCATAAATAAGGAGTAAAGATTCTATTGGCGTGCTGTTACCACTGAAACGGTATAGAATCCTCTTGGAAAATTCAATTTTATTGACATTTTCGACTAATAGCGTGGTGA
>NW_017082172.1:0-289 GCF_001483705.2 Eufriesea mexicana
GTTCATTGATGTCTTAATTTCAGCAGTACTTCCAGAATAATCAATGTACACATCAGTTGTGGCTAGAGATATTAACAATTCCCGGTACGGTAGTCGGTACATTCACCAGTCCTGCACTGTAGCCATTGGATTAACCTGTTCAGTGGTGATTCGTATCTTATTGCAGTTCTAGAATGGCAAAGGACAAATCTATTGCCGCTCGAGATATTAATAGCTGACAGCATGATACTAGATACAGCTATCATCTCGGTGCTGTAGCCGTTGCAATAATTCATTCCCTGACGACTTA
>NW_017082173.1:0-289 GCF_001483705.2 Eufriesea mexicana
CAACATAACATAACCAAATGTAGCATAACTCAACATGACGCGCCGAGACGCAATTACTGGCATTCCCAGAGACGAGAGGAGCATTTGGGTGCAATTTAGGGCCTAGAAACCCACCGAGTATTGGAGTATATCACAAAAGCCAAAGCTATTCCTCCTAACCTCACGAAGCATAACGTAACCACACGTGACCTGACTGATCCTAACGTGCCGAGACCACAATTGCAGAACTCACCGGAGCCAAACAGAATATACGAGAGCACAGTAGAGCGTAGGCAGCCACCAAACAGCA
>NW_017082174.1:0-289 GCF_001483705.2 Eufriesea mexicana
AATATCGGGGTGAGCTAACTTTCTTGCATAAATAAGGAGGAAAGATTCTTTTGGCGTGCTATACCCATTGCAATGACATATAATCTGAATGGAAGATCCAATTTTATTGACATTTTCGGCTAATATCGCGGTGAGCTAACCTCCTATCATAAATAAGGAGGAAGGATGCTTTTGGCGTGCTATGGCCATTGTAGCGCAACAGAATCTGGCTGGAAAATCCATTTCTATTGACAATTTCCCATGATATCGTGGTGAGGTAACTTTCTTGCATATACAAGGAGGAAAGATT
>NW_017082175.1:0-289 GCF_001483705.2 Eufriesea mexicana
AATTGCTCGCTGATGATATATATTCTATAGCAATTCAAGCATGACCAACGTTTATAACATTTATGGCTAGAGATATATAGAATTGGTAGCATGGTACTTAGTTCGTCCATCTCCAGAACGCTGTAGCTGTCAGATTACCTTCCACACTGGTGACCTTAATTCTATATACATTTTAAAATGACAAAAGGCACTTCCATTATAGCTCTGGATATAAAGGGTCGACAAATCAGTACTGAGTGCAACTACCATCACAGTGCTACAGCCGCTGGATTAATTTCTTCACTGACAA
>NW_017082176.1:0-289 GCF_001483705.2 Eufriesea mexicana
TGTACAAAACACTTGAATGCATAAACAATGAAATCTAGAATAAAAGAAATAGAATCTGAAAGATATTTAAAACCTGAAACAAAAAAAAAAATATTAATTCGTACCCTCCGAAATCAAAGCGACAACTGGCTGGAGCCTGCACGCGGGTCCCTTATATAGCGGCGGCCAGGCGAAGATCAGCGAAAATTTCCGAACTTTACCGATTCCTTTAAAAGTTCCTTTTTCGGCTGTAATAACTAATAATTTATTAACTTTTTTGACTTTCATCGTTAATATACGTTACAAACTA
>NW_017082177.1:0-289 GCF_001483705.2 Eufriesea mexicana
TGGTCGAAGCTATCCTCTCCTAGCCTAACCAATCGTAACATTCACAAACGTATCCCAACAAAATCTATCGTACCACAACCACTGCTTCTGGCCTCCTCAGAGTCGAGCAGAGTATAGTAGAGCCCAGTAGGGCGCAGAAAGCCAGCAAATAGCAATGTATAGCACAAAATACAAAGATACCTAAACCTAACCGTCCCTAACCTTGCCTAACCCAACGTAGAATAAATATACCCAACCTGTCGCGAAAAATATTGCTGGCCTCCTCACAGACAGGCAGAGTATCCTAGAG
>NW_017082178.1:0-289 GCF_001483705.2 Eufriesea mexicana
ATTCCATTCCATTCCATTCCATTCCATTCCATTCCTTTCCATTCCATTACGGATGATTCCATTCCATTGCATTCCATTCCATTCCATTCCCCTGTACTCGGGTTGATTCCATTCCATTCCATTCCAATCCATGCCATTCCACTCGTGTTGATTCCATTCTTTCCATTCCATTCAAGTTGAATCCATTCCATTGCATTCCATTCCATTCGATTCCATTCGATTGCACTCGGGTTGATTCCATTCCATTGCATTCCATTCCATTCCATTCCATTCCATTCCATTCCATTCC
>NW_017082179.1:0-289 GCF_001483705.2 Eufriesea mexicana
ACACACTCAAACAAGCACTCGCATTCTTTTTCACTTCCTCGCTACTCATTTTAACACTTTCATCTTTTGGTTTCACCACAACTGCATAGGTTTTCCCAAGCACTCTCTTTTCTTGTCACGCTCACCATACTCCATTCTACTTACACTTTTGCCAGACACACTCGCGAAGCTTGACCTCTCACTCACATATACCTTTCTTCAGTCGCTTTTCGCACTCCTCGAGTCAACCACGTAAACGCTCATTTTTGGCTATGATTCTCATCATCTGTCCCTTATACTCAGCCATACA
>NW_017082180.1:0-289 GCF_001483705.2 Eufriesea mexicana
ACCGAGCTATAACAGGCTATATATTTCCAATAGAACAATTCTCTGGCAAGAAGAATGCTGTACATGTCATTGGATTGACGGCGTTAGTCGACCTACTCACCAAGCTAAACAGGTTACATATTTTGAATAGAACAATTCTCTGGCATGTAGACGGCTGTACTTGCCACAGGATTGAAGGCGATAGGCGATCTATTCACCAAGATATAACAGATTATTGATTTTGAAGAGACCTATTCTACGGCAACTAGATGGCTGTACTTGCCATTAGATTGAGGGCGTTAGGCGACCT
>NW_017082181.1:0-289 GCF_001483705.2 Eufriesea mexicana
ATGGACGAACGAATGGATGCATATATGGATGTATGGATGTGGGGATGTATGGATGAATGTATGTATGGATTCATTAACGGATGTATCTATGGATGTATGTATGCTTGTGTGCATGGGTGTATATATGGATATATGTATGGACGTATGTATGGATGTACATGTGGATGGATGAGTGCATGGATGGATGGATTTATAGATGTATGGATGTGTGGATGTACGGATGTAAGGATGGATGGATGTATGTATGGATGGATGTATGGATGTATGAATGGATGGATGTATATATGTA
>NW_017082182.1:0-289 GCF_001483705.2 Eufriesea mexicana
CTGGTTAAAGTCAGGACAGTTCAGGTCAGGTCAGGTAATGTCAGGCCAGGTGAGGTTAGTTCTTGTCAGTTCAGGTCAGGCCAGGTCAGGCCATGTCAGGTTTGGTCAGATCATGTCAGGTCACGTCAAGTCAGGTCAGGTCAGGTCAGGTCATGTCAGGTCATGTCAGGTCGGGACAGGTCAGGGCAGGTCAGGACAGCTCAGGTCAGGTAAGGTCATCTCAGGGCAGGTCATGTCAGGTCAGGTCAGGTCATGTCAAGTCTGGTAAGGTCAGGCAAGGCCAGATCAT
>NW_017082183.1:0-289 GCF_001483705.2 Eufriesea mexicana
CTTTATTTTATTTCGTATCTTTCCTTATTTTTTTTCGTCTGAAAAAAGAAAAAATAATTAATGCCTGAGAAAAAAGGAAATAAATAGCTGTAAATAAAAAAGAAATTATTAGTAAATTGTTTAATGAGGTGGGGTGACCAGCCCCAACCTCACTTCGAATCCCTACCACTCGCGAACAGCGAAAGTTTAGATGTTACCCTACCAAAGTCGAACCGACAAATGAGTTTTAATTCGTGGCGTCGCTCCTTATATAGCCGCTGATCGGCCGAGCTCCCCACTCCAATTGCAA
>NW_017082184.1:0-289 GCF_001483705.2 Eufriesea mexicana
CCATACCTAACCCAAGCTAACATAACCCAACCAAACGTAGCCTAACTCAACGTAACGTGCCGTGACCACTATTACCGGCTTCCCCAGAGTCGGACAGAGTATTGGAGAGCAATGTAGAACACAGAAGTCCAAAGAATAGCAGCGTATAGCTCAAAAGTCATAAATATCCTAGCCTAACCTAGCCAAACGTAATATAACCAAAGGTAACCTGACTAAACCTAGCGTGCCTAGACCACTATTGCTGACATCCACAGGGCCACCGAGAGTACACTAGAGCACAGTAGACCGC
>NW_017082185.1:0-289 GCF_001483705.2 Eufriesea mexicana
GAGCTCTATAATGTTCAATGTACGCATGAGATATGGCTAGGGATATTTACAATTCCCAGAGCGTTAGCTGGTGCATCCGCAAATAGAGCAATGTAGCACTTGGATTAATCTGTTCAGTGATGATTTAAATTCCACTGCAGTTCGAGAATGATCAATGTATGCAATAGCAGTATCTACAGATATTTAGAATACTCTGGACGGTAGTTGTTACATCCAACAATTGAATGCTGTAGTCGTTTGATTAGCCTGTTGAGCGATGATTCAAATTTCAAAGCAAGTTCATGGTAGT
>NW_017082186.1:0-289 GCF_001483705.2 Eufriesea mexicana
GATTTTGAATAGACCTATTCTCTGGCATGTAGATGGCTGTAATAGCTATTGGATTGAAGGCGCAAGGCGATCTATTCACCAAGCTATGGCAGCTTATATATTTTGAATAGACCTATTCTCTGGCAAGTGGATGACTGTACTTGCCATTGTATTGAAGGCGGTAAGCCTTCAGTTCACCAAGTTATAACATGTTGTAGATTTTGAATAGACCAATTTTCTGGCCAGCGGATGTCTGTACTTTCCATTGGATTGAAGGCGGTTGGCGATCTAATCGCCAAGCTATAACAGA
>NW_017082187.1:0-289 GCF_001483705.2 Eufriesea mexicana
TTCTATTGGCGTGCTATAGGCATTGCAATGCTATAGAAGCTGGACGGAAAATTCAATTTTATTCACATTTTCGGCTAATACCGTGGTGAGATATCTTCCTTGCATACATAAGAAGGAAAAATTCTTTTGGAGTGCAATAGCCACCGCAATGCAGAAGTATCTTCTGGAAAATTCAATTTTACTGACATTCTCGTCTGATATCGTGGTGAGCTAGCTTCCTGGCATCAGTATGGAGGAAAGATCCTTTTCGCGTGCTATAGCCGTTGCAATGCTACAGAATCGGGCTGGA
>NW_017082188.1:0-289 GCF_001483705.2 Eufriesea mexicana
CTACGCTCTACATTGCTCTGTTACGCTCTGCCCGACTCAGGGTACGCGAGCAATAGTGGACGTGGCACGTTATATAGATTTCAGCTACGATAGGTTACGCTATGTTAGTTGGGGTTAGGTTTGCATATGCTTCACTCTTCCGCCGTACGTTGCGGTTAGATGGATTTCTGCGCCCTACTCTCGTCTAATATATTCTGCTGGGCTCTGAATGGTCAGCACTATTGTTGGCAGCACGTTAGGTTGTGTTCCTTTATGTTCCGTGGTTTTACGACTGGTTAGGTTACGATGG
>NW_017082189.1:0-289 GCF_001483705.2 Eufriesea mexicana
TGGATTATTCTCTCAAGTGATGATTCTAATACTTTAACAATTCTAGAACGGCATAATGCATATCCGACGTCCCTAGAGATATTAGCAATTTACAACACAGCACAGGGTACACCCAACATCACAGAAATATAGCCGTTGGCTTGCTTTGTTCCCAGATAACGTGAATTCGAATGTGACTTAGTAATACCCTTTGTATAATGCAGTTATCGCTGGTGATATATACAACTGACAGTACTTCATTTAGTGCACCTACCAACAGATCACTGTCGTCGTCGTGTTGTACGGTCCA
>NW_017082190.1:0-289 GCF_001483705.2 Eufriesea mexicana
GTGTGGCCATTCCAGAGTGAAAACTCCAGATGCATTACATTTCGAGATGTTAAAAAATGACAATAGGGTACTTCGTACAGCCACCATGATAGTCGTGTAGCAGTTGTAATAATTTGTGCACTGATAGAATTCCACTGCAATTCTAGAATGATCAATGTATAGAACGGGTATGAATAGACGTAATTGCAATTGACAGTACGGTACTTATTACGTCCACCAACAAAGCACTGCAAACGTTGGATTAGTCTGATAAATTATGACTTTATTTCTATAGCAAGTCTAGAAAAGC
>NW_017082191.1:0-289 GCF_001483705.2 Eufriesea mexicana
TCCAATGGATTTCTGCGCCCTTCCCTTCTCTCATATGTTCTGCTTGAACCTCGGGATGAGAGGAATGGTGGTCTCGGCACGTTAGGTTGAGTTCGGTTACGTTCGGCTGTTTACGTTTACTTAGGTTTGGGTAGGGTAGCATTTACTACTGTGCTATGCACTGCGTTTCCATGGATTTCTGCGCTCAAATCTCCCGTAACATGTTCTGCTTGGCTCGGAGGAGAATATCAATAGTGGTGTCGGCACGTTAGTATGCGATATGTCTCGTTTGGCTACGTAAAGTTCGGTT
>NW_017082192.1:0-289 GCF_001483705.2 Eufriesea mexicana
AGAACAGATCAGCGGAAAGTAGACCGCAGAAATCCATAGAATCGCAGCGTATAGCACAAAAGCCATAATTATTCGAACCTAACTAGTCTTAACATAATGTAACCAAACGTAGCATAACTGAAGGTATCGTGCCGCGACCCCTATTGCTGACCTCCCCAGGGCCAAGCAGATCATATTAGAGTACATTAGAGCGCAGAAATCTACCGCATAGCATTTTATAGCACAAAAGTCTAAGCTACCCTGTCCTTACCTCACCAAACGTAACTTAGCCAAACGTAGCATATCTGCA
>NW_017082193.1:0-289 GCF_001483705.2 Eufriesea mexicana
GATACATCCATACACACATCCATACCTACATCCATACATACATCCATGCATACATCCATACATGCATCTATACATACATCCATACATTCATCCATCCAAACATCCATACATACACAAATCCATACATCCATAATTCCGTCCAACCATACAAACATCCATCCGTACATACATCAACACATCCATCTATACAACCTCACATACACACATACACACATCCATACATACGTCCATAGATATATCCATACATACATCCGTACATACATCCACACATCCATCCATACACGCATCC
>NW_017082194.1:0-289 GCF_001483705.2 Eufriesea mexicana
ACAGTTGTAACCTTGATTCTTGCACTTCGTCGATAAACGAGCTCGTTTTTAACCCTTACACTGCTGTGGACGCATATATGCGTATGTCGAAAGTCATCTGCAGGGACGATGGACGTATATATGCGTTTGTCAATTTTTTCGATCACCTACATAGAAGTATTACAGTTACTTTTGTGTGAGATGAATACAAATGCATTCCTTAGTAACAACAGTAAACAAATGCAAACAATGTCTCTGTTACGTCTATTAAATTTACTTTCCTATTTTTTTGTTTTCTAATTTATTGGTC
>NW_017082195.1:0-289 GCF_001483705.2 Eufriesea mexicana
CCGGGAAGACTATTACTGGCCCCCCAGGGTCGGGCAGAGTATACTAGAGCAGTATAGAGCGAACACATACGCAGAATAGCAGTGTATACCACAAAAGTCATAGTTAACCTATCCTAACCTGTCCGAACATAATATAACCAAACGCAACCTAACACAGCCAAACGTGCCCAGACCATCATTGCTGGAAACCCCTGATCCAAGCAGCAAATACTAGTACACGGTAGATCGCAGGGTGCTGCGGAATAGCAGTGCATAGCGGAAAAGCCAAATACATCACAACATAAAGCGA
>NW_017082196.1:0-289 GCF_001483705.2 Eufriesea mexicana
ATACCATACCGGTACTGGTATTCTAGTGATAGTAATTTCGATACTATACCGATATGGGTATTTTGACGTTAGTCGACTTCGATACTAATCCAGTATTGGTCTTTCGACGATAATCGGTTTCAGTATTATGCGGATTTAGATACTATACCGGTACTAGTATTCCGGTGATAGTCGATTTTAATACTATGTCGATATGGATATTTCGATGATAGTTGGTTTCTATAATAACCGATTTCAGTATTACGTCGATTTAAATACTATATCGGTACTATAGTCGATTTCGATAATA
>NW_017082197.1:0-289 GCF_001483705.2 Eufriesea mexicana
CAAACCGGACGTCCGGCGACCAGCATAGCTGACTTTCGCAGAGTGAAGTAGAGCATATTAGAGAAGAGAAGAGCGCAGGAATCCACAGCATCGTAGTGTATAACGGAAAAGTCGATGCTATCAAACCCTAACATAAGCCAACATAACATAACGAAACGTATCCTATGTCAACCTAAGTTGCAAAGACCACAATTACTGACTTCCCGAGGGCCAAGCAGCACATACCAGTGCACAGTAGAGCGCAGAAGTCCACCGCATTGCTGTGAATCGCACAGAAGCCGTATATATC
>NW_017082198.1:0-289 GCF_001483705.2 Eufriesea mexicana
GGATGGATGGATGTGTGGATCGATGGATGTATCGGTGGGATGATATATGGATATTTGTATGTATGGATGAGTGTATGGATGTATGTGTGGACGTATGGATGGAAGTATGTATCGATGTGTGTATGGGTGTATGCATGGATGGATGTGCGTATAGATGTATGTACGGATGGATGGATGTATGGTTGGACAGATTTATGGATGTATGGATGTGTGGATGTATGGATGCTTGGATGGATGAATGTATGGGTGGACGGATGTATGGAAGTATGGATGTATGGGTGTATGTACG
>NW_017082199.1:0-289 GCF_001483705.2 Eufriesea mexicana
TGGGTGGCTTAGACTTTTATGACATACACTACGTCTTTATGGATCTCTGCGTTCTGCTATCATCAAATATGTTTTGCTTGGCTCTTGGGAGTGCAGCAATCGTGGTCGCGGAACGATAGTTTGTGTTAAGTTAGGTTTGGCTGTGTTACGCTTGGTTAGGTTAGGATAGGATATATTTGACTTCTGCCCTGTACGCTGCCATTCGGCCGATATCTGCGCTCTTCGAACCTCTACTCTACGCATGTGGATTCTGGGGAGGCCAACAGTAGCGGTCGCGGCACCATATGTT
>NW_017082200.1:0-290 GCF_001483705.2 Eufriesea mexicana
AGTCGAAGTGACTACTTTTTAGTAGTGATGACTTGACTGAGTATTGTCAATGGCGAGATCTAAGGATAAAGTAGTCCACACAGGAGTTTGTTGGCAGTGATTTGCAGTAGAACTGACTACCTATTAACAGTGGTGACCATTTGACGTCAAATTGACTGAGTATTGTCAATGGCGAGATCTAAGTAATATAAAGTAGTCCCCAGAGGGATTTGGTGACAGTGATTTGCAGTCGAAGTGACTACTTTTTAGTAGTGATGACTTGACTGAGTATTGTCAATGGCGAGATCTAA
>NW_017082201.1:0-290 GCF_001483705.2 Eufriesea mexicana
CTTCTGTCAACAGTCTTCTGAGGACGATTTTTCATCTGCGAGGCCCTGAACAGTTCTGTTCTCACCATTCGCTCGTTGAATAAAGATTTACACAGTTTCTCTACAGTTTTCCACTGACTACTCTTCCTTACGTAATAACCCCTTTAACAATTAGTTTAGCATCGAACCTAAGCTCCATTCGCATACGTCTATTTCCACCGAACCGGTCGAATGACCGATCCATGCACGAAAGTTCTTTACAATCGGATGTCAAGTAATAGCTAATATATCGAACACGATAATAACGAATT
>NW_017082202.1:0-290 GCF_001483705.2 Eufriesea mexicana
ATAGTAAAAATTTCTTGGTGTGAAATCCCGTTTAAGATTCAAAAATATTATTAAAACTTGAATCATTGATTTTACCCCCTCAAAGTCATTTTCTAAAATCAAGAAATTGATGCATGCGTAACTCGTTATGCTTCACGTACACGTAAACTTTCATTAAAATTAGAACTTTTAGGTGAGACAATTCCTTGGAAATATAGCATTCGAATAATTTCGTGAGCTATTGTATATATAACAATCACGTAATCGGATATTTCTTGTTTTCCTGGATTCTATTCCGTTCTAGTTGACGT
>NW_017082203.1:0-290 GCF_001483705.2 Eufriesea mexicana
TAGCATTGACTTTTGTGCAGTACATTGCTACTCCGTAGATTTCAGCATTCTACGATACTCCGCTAAACTCCGCTCGGCTCTCGTTGTGGCAGCAGCACTCGCCGTGGCAGCAATAAAGGTCCGGGCATGTTAGTATTAGTTACTCTACGTTTGGTTAGGCGAGGCCTGGAGGTCTCAGACTTTTGTGCTATACACTGCTATACGTGTGATTTCTGCCCTCTACTGTGCTCTAGTATATTCTGCTTGTCTATGGGGGGGGGGGCAGCAGTTGTGGTATCGGCACGTTAGGC
>NW_017082204.1:0-290 GCF_001483705.2 Eufriesea mexicana
TCATGCCTCCCCAGATTCGAGCAGAGAATAGTATGGCAATGTAGTAGGTAGAAGTCCACTGAGAGGCAGTGTATATCGCAAAAGCCAAAGATATCCTATCCTAACCTGCCCAAGCATAATGTATCCGAAGGTAACCTAACGTAACCTAACGAGGCGAGAACACAACTGCTGGCCACCCCAGAGCCATCCAGAGCGTATTAGAGCACAGTAGAGCGGATAAGTACACTGAAGAGCAGTGTATAGCACAAAAGTCAACGCTATCCCCTCCTAGCCTAGCCAAACGTAACATA
>NW_017082205.1:0-290 GCF_001483705.2 Eufriesea mexicana
ACGTTAGATTGGTTTACGTTACGTTTCGTTAGGCTAGGTTTGGTTATGTATCGTTATGGTAGCATCGTGTTTCATGCTATACACTGTTGTTCGGTGTATTTTTGTGACATAATGCGCTCTCCAACATTCTGACTGGCTATAGGGAGGCCAGGAGCAGCGGTCTCTGAACGTTGTGTTGAGATATGCCTCGATTGGTTAGGTTAGGTTAGGTCAGGTTATGCAGCGGCATCTACGGCTTTTGTGCTGTTCGCTGCAATGCGGTGGGCTCCTGCGCTCTACCGTGCTATAGT
>NW_017082206.1:0-289 GCF_001483705.2 Eufriesea mexicana
TTATTGACATTTAGTCTAATATCGTGGTGAGTTAACTTTCTTGCATAAATAAGGAGAAAAGATGCTGTTGGCGTGCTCTTGGCATTGCAAAGCTGTGGAATCTGGAAGGGAAATTCAATTTTATGGACATTTTAGACTAATATCGTGGTGAGCTAACTTCATTGCATTAATAAGGAGGAAATATTCTATTGGCGTGCGATAGGCATTGCTATGCTTCAGAATGTCATTGAAAAACTCAATTTTATTGACATTTTCGTCTAATATTGTGGTGAGAGATCTTTCTTGCATA
>NW_017082207.1:0-290 GCF_001483705.2 Eufriesea mexicana
TGTATGGTTCGATGGATGTATGGATGGGTGGATGAATGGATGGATGGGTGGATGGATGGATGTGTGTATGGATGAATGGTTGTATGGATGGATGGATGTATGGATGGATTGATGTACGAGTGTATGGATGTACGGGTGAATGGATGTACGGATGTATATATGTATGGATGTATGTATGTATGGATGTATGGATGTGTGGTCGTATATATGTATGGATGTATGTATGAATGGATGTATGAATGTGTGGGTGTATTGATGGATGGATGTATGGGTGGATATATGTGTGGAGG
>NW_017082208.1:0-289 GCF_001483705.2 Eufriesea mexicana
TATAGCACGCCCATACGATCCTTCCACCTTATTTATGCCACAAAGTAAGCTCACCAAGATATTTGCCGAAAAAATGTCAATAAAATTAAATATTCCAGGCAGGTTCTACAGCACTGTAATGGCTGTAGCACGCCAATCTAATCTTTCCTGCTTATATATCGAAGACAGTAATCTCATCACGATATTAGTCGAAAATGTCAATAAAATTGAATTTTCCAGCCAGATACTATAGCACAGCAATGGCTGTAGCGTGCCAATAGAGACATTCCTCCTTATTTAAGCAAGGATG
>NW_017082209.1:0-290 GCF_001483705.2 Eufriesea mexicana
GTGTATGGATGGATGGATGTATGGATGGTTGTATGTGTGGATGGCAGGATATATGGATGTATGTATGTATTTATGTACACTGTATGGATGCATGAATGTATGGTTGTATGGATGTACGTGCGGGTGCTTGTATGGATGTATGTACGGATGTATGCATGGATGTATGTATGGATGTTTGTATGAAAGTATATATGGATCTATGTATGGATGTTCGTATGGATGTATGTATGATTGTTTGTATGGAAGTATGCATGGATGTATGTATGGACTATCGTCTGTATGTATGTATG
>NW_017082210.1:0-289 GCF_001483705.2 Eufriesea mexicana
AGTCAGATTCTATAGTATTGCAATGGCTATAGCATGCCAATAAATTCTTTCCTCCTTATTTACCCAACAAAACCAGCTCGCAACTATAGCAGTCGAAAATGTTATTAAAATTGAATTCTCCAGTCAGATTCTATAGCATTGCAATGGCTAAAGCATGTCAATAGAATCTTTCCCCCTTATTTATGCAACAAAATCAGCTCACCATGATATTAGTCGAAAAAGTATATAAAATTGAATTTTCCATGCAGATTCCATAGGATTGCAATGGCTATTGCATGCCAATAGAATC
>NW_017082211.1:0-290 GCF_001483705.2 Eufriesea mexicana
TTAGTCGAAAATATCAATAAAATAGAACTTTCCAGCCAGATTCTATAGTATTGCGACGGCTGTAGCACGCCAATTGGATCCTTCCCACTTATTTGTCCAGGAAGGTTAGCTCTCCAGGATATTAGTCGAAAATGTCATTAAATTGAATCTGCCAGGCACATTCTACATCATAGCAATGATTATAGCACGCCTAGAGGATCTTTCTTCCTTGTATATGCAAGAAAGGTAGCTCACCGCAATATTAGTCGAAAATGTCAATGTAATTGAATTTTCCGTCCAGATTCGATAGC
>NW_017082212.1:0-290 GCF_001483705.2 Eufriesea mexicana
TAAGTACATAAAAATTATGCAATAATTACAGCCAAAAATTGCAAGAGCTGATCGAGATTTAGAGAAAAATAAGAGATAAAAGTCGAACGACGCAATAACATTTCGCGGCTTGTCACATTCGGCAATACCTTTCATAAACGAAAGGCTAAAACCGGGAAAAAACGGGCCAAGTAAATAAAACACAGAGCACTGCACGCAATTAGGTCGGAAAATCGTGAAAATCAGAGGAGATTCGGAAGATATAAGCGATGAAAGTCAAACGACGTAATAGATTTCCGCGGCCTATCACA
>NW_017082213.1:0-290 GCF_001483705.2 Eufriesea mexicana
CAATAGCATCTATCGTCCTTATTTATGCAAGAAAATTAGGTCTCCACGATATTAGTCGAAAATATCAATAAAATTGAGTTTTCCAGACAGATTCTAAAGCATTGCAATGGCTATAGCACGCCAGTGGAATCATTCCTCCTCGCATATGCAAGAAAGTTAGGTCACCACGACAGTAGCCGAAATGTCAATAAAAATGTATTTTCCAGCCAGATTCTATAGCATTGCAGTGGCTATAGCGCGCCAATAGCATTTATCGTCCTTGTATATGCAAGAAGATTAGGTCACTACGA
>NW_017082214.1:0-290 GCF_001483705.2 Eufriesea mexicana
TTCTCTGGCAAATAGATGGCTGTCCTTGCCATTGGTTGAAGACGCTAGGCTACCTATTAACCATGCTATAACAGATTATAGACTTTGAATAGACCTATTCTCTGGCAAGTACATAGGTGTACTTGCCATTGAATCGACGGCGATAAGCGATCTATTCATCAAGCTATAACAGGTTATAGACTTTGAATAGACCTACTTTCTGGCAAGTATATGGCTGTGCTCGCCAGTGGATTGAAGGCGTTGGGCGACCTATTAACCAAGCTATAACAGATTATAGATCTTGAATAATC
>NW_017082215.1:0-290 GCF_001483705.2 Eufriesea mexicana
TTGACTGACGAACTTGCTGATGGATACTGATTGAATGCTTGATGGATATTGAAGAACTGACTGCGCGATGCACGATCTTTCGAAGCCAAGGATTGAAAGAAGGGAAATCGATTTCCTCATTGGTGGTTGACAGGACCGAGGGTGGGCCCTCAGTTCGCGAATCAGTTGCCCCCAAAGAAGGGAGGAACGTCTTCCTCGACCAGGTCCGCTGGTGGAGGAAGCCTCTACCTCAAAAGGGGTTGCTGGTGGGCCACCCGCAAATTCGTGACCCTTCTTGAAGTGCCCGTTAC
>NW_017082216.1:0-290 GCF_001483705.2 Eufriesea mexicana
ATAATTATGTATTAATAATATATAATTTTATATTAATAATATATAATTTCCCAAAAAATACAAGTTTATTTCGTGCTAAAGGCAACAATCCTTATAATTATATTATGTACTTATTAAACACTATTATTTCCGACAATTAAATAGGCGAATATAAATTTTTCAGCACGTTATCCCGCTTTTCTCGATATATACGCCACAGTCACGTGATTTATCAGCCATGATGGCCTCTACGAAATTCAAATCTTCCTGCTATCGCGGGCTTTGGAAATGGCGGGAAGAGCTCTCTCGAC
>NW_017082217.1:0-290 GCF_001483705.2 Eufriesea mexicana
TCCAAAGTGTCGAGCAGAGAACAGTAGAGTGATGTAGTGCGCAGAAGTCCACTAAATCACAGTGTATAGCGCAAAGATCAAAGCCAGCCTAGCCAAACCAAAGAAAACCTAACATAACCGTCCGTATCCCTACCTAACCCAACGTGTTGAGACCACTATTGCTGACCTTCCCAGAACCAAGCAGAGCATACTATATTCCAGTAGAACGCAACAGCCCACCGAATAGTAGTGTATATCGCAATTGTCAGATTCAACCTAGCCCAAGGTATACTAACGTAGCGTAACCGAAC
>NW_017082218.1:0-290 GCF_001483705.2 Eufriesea mexicana
AACCTGTCCGATGGCGACTTACATGCCGCGGCACCTCTAGAATGAAAAAAGCAGATACTTCATGCGACGAGACATGAATACTTCTCAACACAGTACTGGGGACAGCCATCACCACAGTGCTGTAGACGTTTGATCATCTGCTCACTGGTGATGTAAGCTCTACAGTCATTCGAAAATAATCAATGTATAGTACGGTTATGACTGGAGATATTTACTGTTAACATTACGGTTAATAGTGCATCCACCAACCGAACTCGGTAGCTGTTATAACGATATGTTCAATGACGGCT
>NW_017082219.1:0-290 GCF_001483705.2 Eufriesea mexicana
ATCCGAATGAAACTCATCCTCAGTCATAGGCTCTATCATAGCCATTGGTATCAAAAGATCCTAGACCAAAGAGAATGACTCTAAAAGCTCAAAATATGATACCCATTTGAACGAAACTCATTGTCAGTCAGTCTTTGCTATTGCCATTGGCATAAAATGATCCTGGTCTAAACAAAACGACTCTAAAATCTAAAATACCGACTCTATCCGATCAAAACTCATCATCAGTCACTGTCTCTATCATAGCCATTGGTATCAAAAGATCCTGGACCAAACCATACGACTCTAAA
>NW_017082220.1:0-290 GCF_001483705.2 Eufriesea mexicana
TAATAATTTTTTTGTGAAGCTTATTTATTTATTTTATTTGAAATAAAATAATTTTTTCATATTATGTAATAATCTTTTTGTGAAACTTAATTTAGTATAAAATAATTTTTATTTAGTAGAGATTAATTTATATAATTTCTCTGTTATAAATAATTTTTATTTTGCTGCATTTAGTTTGTTATAGATCATTTTTTGTTTAGTACAGAGTACTCTGAAGTGTATACTTTGTCACAAACAATTTTTGTTGTATCAGGAATTATTCTAAAAAATTTATTTTATTATAAATAATT
>NW_017082221.1:0-290 GCF_001483705.2 Eufriesea mexicana
ATGATGATTTGTATTCCCTAGCAGTTCTGGAATGAGAAAGGACAGATACGTCAAAGCTCGAGACTTTAACAACTAACGACGCAGCACTATGTACAGCCGTAATCAAAGTACTGTAGCCGTTGGATTAATTTGTACGCTTGTGATTAATATTCAGCTGTAGTTCTCGAATGGCCAGTGCATACATCAGTTACCTGTAAAGATATTTACAACTCCCAGCGCGATACTTAGTGCACCCACCAATACAGCACCGTAGCCGTTGGATTAATCTTTTCTGCGATGATTTAAATTTC
>NW_017082222.1:0-290 GCF_001483705.2 Eufriesea mexicana
GACCTAACATAACCTAACGTGCCGGGACGACTATTGCTGGCCCCCCCCAGAGCGAAGCGGAACACATTAGTAGAGTGTGGAACGCAGACATCCATAGAATCGCGGTGTATATTAGAAAAGCCAAAGCTACCCAAACCTAACCCAAAACCAACAGAACATAGCCGAAAACAGCATCAATCACTCAAACGTGCCGAGACCGCTACTGCTGCCATCCCGTGCGCCAAGCAGGGCATACTAGAGCGCAGCAGAGCGCAGAAATCCACCGAATATCAGTTTTCAGCAAAAAAGTT
>NW_017082223.1:0-290 GCF_001483705.2 Eufriesea mexicana
ATAAAATTTAATTTCCCAGCCAGATCCTGTAGCAATGCAATGGCTATAGCACGCCAGTGGAATTTTTCCTCCTTATTTACGCAAGAGAGTTGACTCACGACGATATAAGTCGAAAATTTCAATGAAATTTGATTTCCCAGGCAGATTCTAGAGCACCGCAATGGCTATAGCACGCCAGTGGAATCTTTCCTCCTTACGTATGCAAGAGAGATAGCTCACCACGATAAATGTCGAAAATGTCAATAAAATTGAATTTTCCAGCCAGATCCTGAAGCAATGCAATGACTACA
>NW_017082224.1:0-290 GCF_001483705.2 Eufriesea mexicana
GATAGCTTGTGCTAGGCTACGTTTGGTAATGTTGCGGTTTGCTAGGTTGGGATGGGATAGCTTCAACTTTTGTGCTGTACACCGCTATCCGTTGGATTCCTATGATCTTCTCTGCGCTACTATACTCTGTACGACTCCGGGGTGGCCAGTAATAGTTGTCTTGGCACGTTAGTTTGAGTAATGCTACGTTCTGTTAGGTTATGTTAGCTTAGGTTAGGCGCGGATATCTCTGCCTTTCGTAGTATACACTGATATTAGGTAGACGTCTACGCTCTACTGTGCTCTAATGT
>NW_017082225.1:0-289 GCF_001483705.2 Eufriesea mexicana
CACCACGAAATTAGTCGAAGATGTCAATAAAATTGAATTTTCGTGGCTGTTTCTGTAGCATTGCAATGGCTATTGCACGCCAATAGTATCTTTCCTTCTTATTAAAAAAGAAAGATAGCTCAGCACGATATCAGCCGAAAATGTCAAAAACATTGAATATTCCATGCAGATTCTATAGCACTGCAATGGGTATAGCACGCCAATAGAATCTTTCCTCCTTATTTACGAAAGGATGTGAGCTCACCACGATATTAGTCGAAAATGTCAATAAAACTGAATTTTCCATCCA
>NW_017082226.1:0-290 GCF_001483705.2 Eufriesea mexicana
ACCACAAAAGTAGAGCTACCAAGTCCTAACATAGTCAAACGTAGCATAACCGAACGCAGCATATCTCAGACTAACGTGCCGAGAACAATACTGCTGGCATTCCCATAGCAAAGCGGAATATACTAGAGCACAGCGGAGCGCAGAATTCCACCGAATAGCAGCGTGTAGCACATAAGTCAACGCCATTATAGCCAAACTTAACCAAGCCTAACCTAGTAAAACGAAACCTACCTGAAACGAACGTACCTCGGCCACTATTGCTGGCCCCTGCAGGGACAAGTAGATGCTAG
>NW_017082227.1:0-290 GCF_001483705.2 Eufriesea mexicana
GTTGCATTAATTTGTTCACTGATGATAGAATATCCACGCCTATTCTAGCATAATCTATGTAGAGGTCAGCTGCTGCTTGAGATATTTATAATTGACATTGCGGTACATGGTAGATCAACGAGCGGAACACTATAGCCTTTGGGTATATCTGCTCAATGATGATTTATATGCTATATCATTTCTAGAATGACAAAAGGGAGTTCTATTAGCGCTTGTGATATTAGCAACAGATAAAACAGTACTCAGTAGAGTCGTCATCAAGGTACTACAGACAACCTGTTAGTTTCATA
>NW_017082228.1:0-290 GCF_001483705.2 Eufriesea mexicana
TCAAAAAAGAGAGAGAGAAAAAAAAATACAGTTTTAACAAAGTTCAAAGGGAACATTGAAAATATACAGCAGGTAGGAAATATTTTAATTTTGGTGCGTAGCTCCTAGTTTGGTATTGTTTTCTAACAATTTTTCTTTGGGAAACAATACCAATTACCAAGTTTCATCACATGGAGGTGGCTACTCATCGAGACCCGGATATTACTCCCTACTAGTACACTACTGGTGATTTACGTATCAAAGGCACCCTAATCTAACTTGGAACGAAAAAGGTTAAAGCGAAGCTACTG
>NW_017082229.1:0-290 GCF_001483705.2 Eufriesea mexicana
ATGAGGAAATATTCTATTGGCGTGATATAGCCATTGCAATGTTATAGACTCTGGCTGGAGAATGCAATTTTATTGACATTTTCGACTAACATCGTGGTGGGCTAACTATCTTGCATGGATATGGATGGAATTGCCTATTAGCGTGCTATAGCCATTGCAGTGCTATGGAATCTGGAGGGAAAGTTCAATTTTGCTGACATTTTCGACTAATATCCTGGTGGCCTACATTTCTTGAATATATAAGGAGGAATGATTCTACTGGCGTGCTATAGCCAACGCAATGCTACAGA
>NW_017082230.1:0-290 GCF_001483705.2 Eufriesea mexicana
AGGACGTATGTATGTATGGGTGTATGTATGGGTGTACGTATGGATGTATGGGTGGTGTTGTGATTGGATGTATGCATGTATGGATGGACGGGTGTATGGATTTATGTATGTATGGTTGTATTGACGTATGGTTGTGCAGATGTATGGATGTATGAATGAATGTATGTCTGTAAGGATGAATGGGTAGATAGATGGACGGATCGATGGACGGATAGGTGGCTGGACGTGTGATTGAATGTGCGGACGGTTGTATGCAAGGATGGATGGATGGACGGATGAATGGATGGATG
>NW_017082231.1:0-290 GCF_001483705.2 Eufriesea mexicana
ATGGCGTCTTCGACAACAATTCAAACACTCCGTAGAATAATAATTAATAATTAATTAATTAGGAAGAAATTTATATCGAAAAATATATTGAAAAGTTCTTGAAGGATCTGCCATTACGATACAATTATAAAAGTTCATAAATTAATCGCAGGAATTGAGTAATTAAATAATTTTCTAATAAAAATTCAGAAAGGAACAGCCAGCGCCATTAGAAAATTAATTAATTACTCAATTTCTGCGATTAATTTATGAACTTTTATAATTGCATCGCAAAGGCAGATCCTTCAAGA
>NW_017082232.1:0-290 GCF_001483705.2 Eufriesea mexicana
CTTTGTTAGGCCACTCTTGTTTGTGTTAGCTTAGGATATCTCCGAATTCCGTGCTAAAACTGCCATTCTGTGTACCTCTGAGGTATACCGTCCCCCAATATGCCCTGCTTGGAGGTAGGAAGTCCAGCAACATTTGGATACGCAAAATAGGTTGGAACTGGCTACGTTTGGTTATGGTAGGGTATCTTCTACTTTTCTGTTTTACACCTCAATGCGCCGCATTTCTGTTCTCTAATGCGCTCTAGTATATACTGCTTGGCTCTGGGGACCACAGTAACAGTGGTCTAGGC
>NW_017082233.1:0-289 GCF_001483705.2 Eufriesea mexicana
ATTTACATTTTCGACTAATATCGTCGTGAGCTAGCTCTCGTGCATAAATAAGGAGGTAAGATTTTCCTGGCCAGCTATAGCCATTGCAATTCTGTAGTATGTTCATGGAAAATTCAATTTTATTGACATTTTCGACTAATATCGTTGTGTCGCAACTTTCTTGTGTGAATAAGGAGGAAATATACTATCGCCGTGCTACAGCCATTACAATCCTTTTAAATCTGCATCGAAAATGCAACCTTATTGGCATTTTCGGCTAATATCGTGGTGAGGTAACTTTTTTGCATAA
>NW_017082234.1:0-290 GCF_001483705.2 Eufriesea mexicana
CTTGGACCCTGGAATTTTCACAAAATTTTACAGTCTACCACTGATACTGACAACTTCTTCCATTTGACACTCTAGATACGAATACTTTGGCTACCCACAAACCTCATCGTCTCTCACAAGAGTCACCCCAAGAGTCTCGATAGACAGAGCCACTTGGACCCCGGAATTCTCACAAAATTATACAGTCTGTCATTCACATAGGCAACTTCCTCAACCTGACACTCTAGGTACAAATACTCCGACTACCCTCAAACTTGGCCATCCCTCGCACCCCAACAGTCGCTCTATCC
>NW_017082235.1:0-290 GCF_001483705.2 Eufriesea mexicana
GGAGGTCAGCAGCTTTGGTCCCGGCACGTTCGGTTCAGCTGTACTACGTTTTGTTATATGAAGGTTGGCTATGTTAGGACATGATAGCCTCGAGTTTTGTGCTGTACAGTGCTATCCGTCGGATTTCAGCTTTCTACTGCGCTCTTATGTGTTCTGCTTGGCTCTGCGGTGGCCAGCAATGGTGGTCGCGAAACGTTATGTTGAGTTAAGCTACGATTGTATAGGTTACGTTAGATAGGGTTAGGTTTGGATAGCTTTGACTTTTCTGCTGTACAATGCGATTCTATGGA
>NW_017082236.1:0-290 GCF_001483705.2 Eufriesea mexicana
ACAGTAATTAGACAGGGCCCAGAGAGAATTTGCTAGATCTCATAGTCACGGAGGACTTTATCCAAGGACCTGTTTCCTGTCGTTCAGCTATGATTTCAACAAGACGTTTGGCGACTTCAGTAGCGAATTTTGATAAAGGTTTGCTTGTAATATTGCCGAATATCGCGAAGAGCTTATTGGACATTTTTGGTAGAAAATTGTTTAGAATTTTGACGTATACCTTTCTTAATTAATTGGAAATCTTTGGATGATGTTGGTTCAAAGTTAGGCCTCAATACTTTAGTGAAACA
>NW_017082237.1:0-290 GCF_001483705.2 Eufriesea mexicana
AGATTCTGTTGGCGTGCTCTGGGCATTGCAAAGCTATAGAATCTGGAAGGGAAATTCAATTTTTTTGACATTTTCGACTAATATCGTGGTGAGCTATCTTTATTGCATAAATAAGGAGGAAAATTCAATTGGCGTGCTATAGCCGTCGGAATGCTGTAGAATCTGGTTGGAAATATCAATTTTGTTGACATTCTGGACTAATATATTGGTGAGCTGACTTTCTTGCTTATATAAGGAGGAAAGATTCAATTCTCGTGCTGTAGCCATCGCAATGCTATAGAAACTGAATG
>NW_017082238.1:0-290 GCF_001483705.2 Eufriesea mexicana
CGAAAGTCAGGGCCACCCCGACCAAACATAACCTGACCTGACGCTACCGAACGTAAGCTAACTCAAACAAACGCGTGGCAACGGCTACTACTGGCCTCCCGGGAGACGAACAGAGTACATTAGAGCAATGTAGAGCGCAGAAATCCAACGAATTACAGTGTACATCACAGAAGTCATAGCCGCCATGTCCTAACATAACCAAACATATCATAACCAAACGCAACATAACTAACACAAATGTGCCGAGGCCAATAACGCTGGCACCCGCATAGCCAAGGGGAATATACTGC
>NW_017082239.1:0-290 GCF_001483705.2 Eufriesea mexicana
AAATTCTCCAGGCAACCCTTTAAAATCCACCCCAACCAAAGACATTCAGAACGAAGCTTAACTGAAATTGAAAATAAAAAATTAAGAGACAGCTATTCGAGTCGTAGCAGATACAATACAAAACCAAGACGATCGTAATTTTACAATAAAAAGTAACGAAAAAAAATTCTCCAAGCAACCCTTTGAAATCCACCCTCACCAAAAGCATTGGAAACGAAGCTAAATTCAAATTGAAAATAAAAAATTAAGAGACAGCCATTGGAGTCGTAGCAGGTAAAACGATAAATCAA
>NW_017082240.1:0-290 GCF_001483705.2 Eufriesea mexicana
CCTTGTTTATGCACGAAAGTTAACACACAACGATATTAGACGAAAATGTCAATAAAATTGAATCTTCCAGGCAAGATTCTATAGCATTGCAATGCCTATAGCATGCCAACAGTATCGTTCCTCCTGATATACGGAAGAATGTAAGCTCACCACCATATTGGTCGAAAATGTCATTAGAATTGATTTTTCCAAACAGATTCTTTAGCATTCCAATGGTAATAGCACGACAATAGAATCTTTCTGCCTTATTTACGCAAGAAAGACAGTTAACCACGATATTCGTCGAAAAT
>NW_017082241.1:0-290 GCF_001483705.2 Eufriesea mexicana
GGCTACGGTGACCTTGACTTTAGTGCTGTAAACTGCTATACGGGTGCTTTCTGTGCACAGCTGCAATCTAATATGCTCTTCCTTGCTCAGTGGAGGCCAGAAATAGTGGCTGCGGGGCGTTGTGCTTTGTTAGGTTCGTTTGGGCTAGGATAGAATGTCTCTAACTTTTGCACTGCACATTGAATTGCGGTGGATTTCTGCGCTCTACCGTGCTCTAGTATGTTCCGCCAGACTTTCGGAAGGACAGAAATAATGGTCTCGCCAAGTTTGTTTGAGATATGCGACGTTCG
>NW_017082242.1:0-290 GCF_001483705.2 Eufriesea mexicana
ACTAATATCGTGGTGAGCTATGTTATTTGCATAAATACGGAGGAAAGATTCTATTGGCATGCTATATCCATTGAAATGCAATGGAATCTGACTGGAAAATTCAATTTTATCGACATTTTCGACTAGTTTCGTGGTGAGGTAATTGCTTTGCATAAATATGGAGGAAGTATTCTATTGGCATGCGGTAGCCATTGCAATGGTATAGAATCTGAATGGAAGATTCATTGTTATTGACATTTTCGACTAATACAGTGGTGAGCTAGTTTTGTTGCATAAATAAGGAGGAAAGA
>NW_017082243.1:0-290 GCF_001483705.2 Eufriesea mexicana
TACCGAACGTAACGTGACTCAACATAACTTGCCTAGACCACTATTGCTGGCTTTCGCAGAGCCAACCTGGAAATATTAAGGCACTGTATGGCGCAGAAATCCACCTAATATCAGACTAGATCACTAAAGCCAAAGATTTCCTCTCCTAACCTAACCAACCTTAACATATCCAAACGAAACATATCTCAACCCAACTTACCGCGACCACTATTACTCGCCTCCCTGGCGCCAAGCAGAATACATTAGTGGAGAGTAGAACGAAGAAATTCGTAGAATGGCAGTGTATATTA
>NW_017082244.1:0-290 GCF_001483705.2 Eufriesea mexicana
ACGTTAGGTTGAATTACGTTGTGCTTGGTCATGTCACACTTGGTCAGGTTAGGATAGGGTAACTTTGATTTTTGTGCTATATGCCGCTATGTGGTAGATTTCTGCGCTGTACGTGGCTCTGTTATACTCTGCTCGACTTTGGGTAAGCCAATAATAGCAGTCCCGGCATGTTAGCTTGACTTGCGCTACATAAGGTTATGTTACGTTTGGTCAAGGTAGGAGAGTGCAGCACTGATTTTTCTGCTATATACTGCTATTCGGTGCACTTCTGCGCTATGCTGACCTCTAAT
>NW_017082245.1:0-290 GCF_001483705.2 Eufriesea mexicana
TCAAATTTTCTCCTGATCCTTCTATTCAATTCGCTGTCAAATACAGTCATCGTTGCAACGATTTGCCGTTGTTATTTTGTAAGCTGTTGCCATTCATTGGCATCATTTAGATAAATTTCGCCTTAATTTTTTCGCCTCGATCGGCCTGTCAAATTTCCTCCTAATTTCACTACTCAATTCGCTGTCAAATACTGTCATCGTTGTTACGATTCGCCGTTGTTATTTTCTAAGCTGTCGCCATTCGTTGCCATCATCTAGATAAATTTTCCCTTAATTTTTTCGCCGCAAGT
>NW_017082246.1:0-290 GCF_001483705.2 Eufriesea mexicana
ACCTAACCAGGGGTAACATAACTCAACCTAACATGCCGAGACCAATATTGCTGGCCACCCCAGAGCCACGCGGAGCATACTAGAGCATAGCAGAGCGTATAGATAGACGGCACGGCTGTGTATAGCGCAATAGTCAGAGACATATGGACCTAACCTAACCTAACCTAGCCACACTGGACGGAACATATCTCAGCCGAGCGTGCTACGAACAATATTGCTGGCATCTACAGAGGCAGGCAGGACATATTAGAGCACAGCAGAGCTCAGAAATTCAACGAATAGCAGTGAAC
>NW_017082247.1:0-290 GCF_001483705.2 Eufriesea mexicana
GTCTTTCCCTCTTATTTATGCAACAAAATTATCTCATCACGATATTAGCCGAAAACGTAAATAATATTGAATTTTCCAGTCAGATTCTATACCATTGCAATGGCTATAGCATGCCAATAGAGTCTTTCGTCCTTATTTATGCAACAAGATCAGCTCACCACGATATTAGTGGATAATGTCAATAAAATTGAATTTTCCAGTCAAATTCTATAGCATTACAGTGGCTGTAGCATGCCAATAGAATCATTCCTTGTTATTTAAGCAACGAAATTAGCTCACCACGATATTAG
>NW_017082248.1:0-290 GCF_001483705.2 Eufriesea mexicana
ACTTAATATAACCAAACGCAACTTAACTTAACCTAACGTGCCGAGACCACTATATCTGGCCTCATCAGAGCCTAGCAGAGCATACTAGAGCACAGTAGAGCGCAGGTGGCCACCAAATATCAGTGTATAGTACAAAAGTCAGAGATATGCTAATCTAACCAGACCCAAACTAACCTAACCAAGCGTAGAATAGCTAAGCCTGTCGAACCGAGACCTCTATTGCAGGACTCCCCAGAGCCAAGCAGGACATACTAGAACACAGTAGAGCATAGAAATCCGCCGAGCAGCAG
>NW_017082249.1:0-290 GCF_001483705.2 Eufriesea mexicana
GCAGTAACCCACCGCATTACAGTCTGTGGCACAAAAGTCAAAGATGTCCTCGCCTAACCTTTCCTAACCTAGCCAAGCCAAACGTAACATAGCTAAACGTAACGCGCCGAGAGTAATATGCTTGGCCTCCCCAGAGACAAGCAGGGCATATTAGAGCAATATAGAGCAGCGCAGTCCACCAAATAACCGTGTATAGAACAGCAGTCAATGCTATCCTATCATAACCAAACCAATCGTATCATAAGCAGACGTAACGTAAACCAACCTGACGTAAGACAAAAGCCATTGCT
>NW_017082250.1:0-290 GCF_001483705.2 Eufriesea mexicana
TTCAATTTTGTTGACATTTTCGGCTAATATCGTGGTGAGCTAACTTTATTGCATAAATAAGGATGGTTGATTCTCCTGGCGTCCTATAGCCATTGCATATCTGTAGCATCAAGCTGGAAAATCCAATTTTATTGACATTTCCGAATAATATTGTGGTGAGATATCTTCCTTGCGTAAGGAAGGCGGAAGGATCCTCATGGCGTGCTATAGCCATTGCAATGCTCTGTAATCTGGTTGGAAAATTCAATTTTATTGTCATTTTCGACTAATATCGTGGTGAGCTAACATTC
>NW_017082251.1:0-290 GCF_001483705.2 Eufriesea mexicana
GTGATATAATATTCTCCGCTTGGCTCTGGGATGCCAGCAATAGTGGTCTCGGCGCGTGAAGCTGTGTTATTTTACGTTTGGTTAGGTCAGGTTAGTCTGAGTAAGGCCAGTATATCTATGACTTTCTGCCGTGCTTTGGACTTCTGTGCTCTAATCCTCTTTAATTTGTTCTGCTTGGCGATGTACGAGGCCAGCAATAGTGGACTCGGATCGTTGTGCTTAGTTAGTCTACGTTTGGTTGGCATAGGTTGGGACATGTATGGCTGGTGTATCCTCGACGTTTGTGCTAT
>NW_017082252.1:0-290 GCF_001483705.2 Eufriesea mexicana
TTCTCGAATAAGTATTATGTCTCGATCTCGATTAGTGATCGAATGCTCAAAATGTGTTCTTAGTAGTCTTATAGAGGAGTATTCCTTATCCGTGACCTTGTTCTCCATCTTGACGTCCAAACCTCTTAACATCCCCATCTGCGAGTAGTCCTTGAATCTCTACGATATTCTTCTTAAAAATCTGCCAAAAATTTTCCAAAGACGTATGGCATTGATGAATCTTATCTACGAGTATACTCGATTCAACGAAAATTGGCGGGAAATATAAACAGATGCAGCATGATCAAAAT
>NW_017082253.1:0-290 GCF_001483705.2 Eufriesea mexicana
TCCAATCCTAATCCAAACAATCCTATCCAAATCAAACGAAACGTAACTCGACATAACGCGCCGAGGCCACTTTTTCTGCCCTCCCCAGAGCAAAGCACAGCATATTGGAACGCAGTAGAGCGCAAAAATGCACCGAAAAGCAATTTATATCACAAAAGTCAAAGCTATCCTGACCTTACCTAACCACACGTAACATAACCGAACGCAACCTAACCCAAACTAATTTCCTTAGAACGCAATTGCTGACATCCACAGAGTCAACCAGAATATACTAGATCACAGTAGAACGC
>NW_017082254.1:0-290 GCF_001483705.2 Eufriesea mexicana
GCCAGAGAATTCGTCTTTTCAAAATCTATAATCTGTTGTAGCTTGGAGAATAGGTCGCCTAACCTCTTCAACCAATGGCAAGTACAGCCATCTACTCGCCAGAGAATGAGCATATTTAAAACCTATATGCTGCCATTGCTTGGTGATTAGATCACCTATCGCCTGCAATCCATTGGCAAGCACAACCATGTACTTGACAGGGAATAAGTCTATTCAAAATCTCTAATCTGTTATAGCATGGTGAATAGATAGCATAACGCCTTCAATCCAATGGCAAGTACAGCCATCTA
>NW_017082255.1:0-290 GCF_001483705.2 Eufriesea mexicana
TGCCTATAGCACGCCAATAGAATCTATCCTCCTGATTTAGGCAAGGAAGTTAACTCACCACGACATTAGTCGAAAATATCAATGAAATTGAATTTTCCCGGTAGATACTATAGAAATGCAACGGCTATAGCACGCCAGTAGAATCTACCCTCCTTATTTATGCAAAATGGTAGCTCACAACGATATTAGTCGTAAATGTCAATAAAGTTGAATTTTCCAGCCAGATTCTACAGCATTGCGATGGCTATGGCACGCCAAAAGTATATTTCCTCTTTACCTATGCAAGGAAG
>NW_017082256.1:0-290 GCF_001483705.2 Eufriesea mexicana
TTATTTGCCGTTTTAAAAATATCGTCGAATTTATAGCAGAAGATCTTTGAATTACTATTTTTCCGTTATCAAACAATCACCGAGTGCAAAGGGTTGAAAGTGTCCCACCTTTTCGATGCACCGTGATGCATGGTGGAAATTTTTGGCCCATAGGTTTATATTTCGCTTTATTTACATAAAGCATTTGGTAATACCTTCGACAAATGTTATAAATGTACTCGCTCGTGTTGACAACTGGTTTTATGTGAAAAGTCGTAAGAATCGTTTAATTTTTATAAAAATTAGTTCTA
>NW_017082257.1:0-290 GCF_001483705.2 Eufriesea mexicana
TTGCCCGCCTCGTCGAGAAGGCACATCGGCCGGAAAGCCTTCGGAGAGTCCGGTGGCTGCCCGTGTTTCATGACCATCACGACCCACGCATCATCCTACATGTCGGGAAGCGACTAGTCCTGAGACAGCTGTCGAACAGCCGTCGCAATCACTCAACCCACGCCTCGAGAGCCAGTGCAAAGGCTCGGCCTGGGATGCCGTACGGTACGGGGCTGGTGCTCCTCACACCCATCCGAACGACCGCACGGCCCAACTCCTCGCGCGAGACCCCCAGCGCGTCGGGCCATCTG
>NW_017082258.1:0-290 GCF_001483705.2 Eufriesea mexicana
CGTATATCCATACATTCGTACATCCATACATTCGTACGCCCACGCGTCGATACATTCATCCATCCACACATCCACCCATCCATACATCCACCCTTTCATACATCCATCGAACCATAGATCCATCCATCCATACATCCATACGGATATACTTCCATACATCCATACATCAGTATAACCTTACATTCGTACATCCATACTTTCGTACATCCATGCATACATACATCCACACATCCATAGATCCATACATCCATCCGTCCATCTATACGTCCATACATCGGTACATACGTACA
>NW_017082259.1:0-290 GCF_001483705.2 Eufriesea mexicana
ATACATCCATCCATCCATCCATGCATCCTTACATACGTACATCCGTGAATTCGTACATCCATATGTCCATACATCCATTCTTCCATACATCCATACGTGCACACATCCAAACATTCTTACAACCATACATTCATACATACAAACATCCATACACGCATACTTACATACATAAATACATCCTTACATCCATCCATCCATACATCCATCCATTCACACACCCAAATATTCATGCATCCATACATCCAAAAATCAATCCATCCACACCTCCATCCATCCATTCATCCATCAAT
>NW_017082260.1:0-290 GCF_001483705.2 Eufriesea mexicana
AAGGAGGAAGGATTGAATTGGCGTGCTATATCCATTGCAATGCTGCAAAATCTGGCTGGAAAACCCAATTTTATTGACATTTTCGGCTAATATCACTGTGAGATTACTTTCTTGGTTAAATTAGGAGGAAAGGTTCTATTCATGTGCTATAGCCGTCGCAATGCTATAGAGTATGGCTGGAAAGCCCAATTTTGTTGACATTTTCAACTTATATCGTTGTGTGTTAACTTGCTTGCATAAACATGGAGGAAGGATTCTATTGGCGAGCTGTAGCCATTGCAATGCTTTAG
>NW_017082261.1:0-290 GCF_001483705.2 Eufriesea mexicana
AACCAATTCGCGTGTTGCTCTCTTCGCTCTTCCATTCTGGCTCCTTCGCGGAACCTGGCTGATTACAATGCCGATGACGAAACTGCAAGCCAGCCGTCACTGCAAAATTGGACCTGCCGTTAGACTTATGTCTGACCGGTTTCTTCTCCTGCTCCTTTAGTCCCTTTCGAGCTAGCACAGACTGAAATTCGAAGTGGGAGGGATGAAATTTTTTATTTTTAGCATAAATTAGGAAGTTAAAAAAGTGGATGACTGCAAGTAGGTCATTTCTCTTCGACTTAGAAGTTCAG
>NW_017082262.1:0-290 GCF_001483705.2 Eufriesea mexicana
CCTACTTGCCAGAGAATAGGCCTATTCAAAGTATATAATCTGTTGTAGCTTGGTGAATAGGTCACCTAACGCCTGCAACCAATGGCAAGCTCAGCCATCTGCTTGCCAGAGAATAGTTCTATTCAAAATATATTACCTGCTGTAGCTTGGTGAATAGATCGCCTGATGCCTGCAATCCAATGGCAAGTACAACCATCTGCTTGCCAGAGAATGGGTCTATTCAAAACCTATAACCTGCTATAGCTTGGTGAATGGATCGCCTAACGCCTTCAATCCAATGGCAAGTACAG
>NW_017082263.1:0-290 GCF_001483705.2 Eufriesea mexicana
AGCTCAACATAACGTGCCGCGACCACTACTCCTGGCCTCCCCTGATCCAAGCAGAATGTAGCAAAGCACAGTATATAACAGGAATCAACCGAATAACAGTGTATAGTACGAAAGTCACAGCAACACAAACCTAACTTTACCTAACCTTAACTAGCCAAACGAAACTCAACATTATCTGACGTGGCACGACCAATACTGCGCGCCCCTCCAGAGTCGAGCAGAGTATGGCACAGCAATGTAGAGCGCAGAAATCCACCAAATAACAGTATATAGCACAAAGGTCAATGAAA
>NW_017082264.1:0-290 GCF_001483705.2 Eufriesea mexicana
AAGGTGCTTGGGGAATTCGATGCAAGTTTGTAAGATTCACTACCAGTGAAACAGAGTTGTTGGGCTCGGAGAATTCGATAGAAGTCTATGGAGTCCATTGCCTGTGAGAAATAGGGTTGTTGGGGTTGGACAATTCAATACAAGTCTATGAGGTTCACTGTCTGTGAGAGATATAGTTGTTATGGTTGGTGAATTCGATGGAACTCTATATGAGGTGAAAAATAGTGTCTACACTTTGACAGAAGCTCTATGACATAGGCTTGTCCTGTCTCTCAGTGATGATCATGATG
>NW_017082265.1:0-290 GCF_001483705.2 Eufriesea mexicana
TTAACAGCGTGTGGCGCAAAAGTCAAAGCTACCCTATCCTAGCATAACCAAACGTAACATAATTGAACGTAACCGAACTAAAACTAACGTGCCTTGGACACTACTGCTGGCCTCCCCAGGAACAAGCAGAATATACTAGGGAACGGTATAGCGCAGAATCCCGCCTCATTGCAGTGCATAACATGTGAGTCAAGGACAACCAATCACTACATGAACCGACCTAAATTAACCAAATGTAGCGTAGCTCAACGTAACGTGGCGAGATCACTATTCCTGGCTTCCCCATTTCC
>NW_017082266.1:0-290 GCF_001483705.2 Eufriesea mexicana
TCCCTTCAGCATATCCATTGCAGAAGCAGAAAGGGACCCAAGCATATGTTGCAAGTGCAATCGATCTTCGATGACATTTGTCGAAAGTCATCGATATGCACTTGACCAATTCGAACTGCGAATCTCAATAGCCTGCACCGAAATAGTTTCCTAAAGGTCTCTGGAAAGCTGGGAGCAATGGCGCGCGCTGAAGCTTAGAGAGTATCAACAGGTCCGTATGGTACAATCCCGTATAGCTGTAAGAGCAGGTTACACGATCTTGTCAGTGCACCGTGAACCTGATCTCCCTT
>NW_017082267.1:0-290 GCF_001483705.2 Eufriesea mexicana
AGCAATGTATAGCGCAAATGTCAAGGTTGTCGTATCCTAGCCTAACCATACGTAACATAAACGGACGTAACATACCAGAACCTAACGCGCCGTGACCACTATTGCTGGCTTCTCAAGAGGCAAGCAGAAAATACTAGAGCACAATAGAGCGCAGAAATTAACCGCTTTGCAGTGCAAACCACAAAAGAGACAGGTACCCTATCCTAACCAGACCTAACCTACCACACCCAAAGGTAGTGTAACCCTTCATAACGTGTTGAGGCATATATAGCAGTACTCCGCAGATCCAA
>NW_017082268.1:0-290 GCF_001483705.2 Eufriesea mexicana
CGTGCCACGATCACTATTTCTCTAATCTCGGCTGTCGAGCTCAGTAAAGCAGAGCAATTTAGAGCGCAGACATCCACCGAATATCAGTATGTTGCGCAAAAGTAAAAGCTAACATATCCTAACATAACCAAACGTAACATAAACATACCTAATCTCTCACAACCTTACGTGCCGCGACCGCCACTGCTAGCTACCACAGAGCCAAGCAGAATATACTAGAACACAGCAAAGCGCAGGAACCCGCCGAAAAACTGTGAAAACCACGTAAGTCAAGGCTATCCAGACCTAAC
>NW_017082269.1:0-290 GCF_001483705.2 Eufriesea mexicana
TGCATACATTGATTGCTCCCGAAACACCTTGCAACTTAAGTCATCACTTCAAAGGTAAGTCCAACCTCCACGGTGCTCTATCTGTTTATACACCAACTACCGCACCGGGTACTGTAAATGTCTCTAGACATAACAGATGCATACATTGTTTATTCTGCAACAACTGTGGAATTTATGTGATAAGTGAATAGATTAATCCAGAGGCTGCAGTACCATTATGATGGCGTGACACAGTAGTGTTACGCCAATTGCTAAGTATCGAGCTATGACATACCTGCCTCTTCTCTTTC
>NW_017082270.1:0-290 GCF_001483705.2 Eufriesea mexicana
TTGCAATTGCTATAGCATGCTAATAGAATCTTTCCTCCTTATTTATGCAAGAAAATTATCTCACCACGATATTAGTCGAAAATGGCAATAGCATAGGATTTTCCAGTCAGATTCTGATACACTGCAACGGCTATAGCATGCGAGTAGAATCTTCCCTCCTCATTTATGCACCGAAACTAGCTCATCACGATAATAGATGAAAATGTCAATCAAATTGTATTTTCCACTCAGGTTCTATACCATTGCAATGGCTATAGCATGCCAATAGAATCTTTCCACATTATTTATGC
>NW_017082271.1:0-290 GCF_001483705.2 Eufriesea mexicana
ATAAATACATCCATACACACATCCATACATACATCCATAGATATATCCATTCATACATTCGTAAATGCATCAATAGATACGCCGTTCCATCCATACATGCATCCGTTCTTCGACCCATCCATTCACCCACTCTTCAGTTCATCCACCCAACCGTTCATCCAACCGCACGTCCGTACAGATATACATCTGCCCTTCCATACATCCATCCATTCATTCATCATCCCACACATACATCCGTCGATCCGTACATCCATACATCCATACATCTATCCACCGTTACATCCATCCAT
>NW_017082272.1:0-289 GCF_001483705.2 Eufriesea mexicana
CTCTGGCAGGAAAATTCAATTTCACTGACATTTACGACTAATATCGTGGTGAGCCACCTTTCTGGCATAAATATGGAGTAAAGATTCTATTGGCGTGCCATTACCATTGCAACGCAATAGGATGTTCCTGGAAAATCCAATTTTATTGACATTTTCGACTAATATCGTGGTGAGCCAACTTCCTTGCGTAAGTAAGGGGGAAAGATCCTGTTGGCGTACTATAGATATTGCAATGCTGAAGAATCTGTCTGGAAAGTTCAATTTTATTGACATTTTCGACTAATATTGT
>NW_017082273.1:0-290 GCF_001483705.2 Eufriesea mexicana
CATGCATCCATACACATATCAATACTCAGATCGATACATACACCCATACATTCATTCATACATACAATCATCGATACATACTTAACGCAAATACATCCATACATTCAAACATCCATACATACATACATCCATACATTAATACATCCGTCCAACCATACATCCATCCAACCATACATCCATCCAACTATCCATCCATTCATCCATACATCCATAAATCGACACACCCGTACATCCATAAATCCATCCACCCATACACACATCCATCCATACATACATCCATACATACATCC
>NW_017082274.1:0-290 GCF_001483705.2 Eufriesea mexicana
TCTGCTATGGCTATAGCACGCCAATATAAAAATTCGTCCATATTTATACAAGAAAGATAGGTGCACACGCCTTTATTCGAAAATATCAATAAAATTAAATTTTCCAGGCAGATTCAATAGCATCGCAATGGCTATATCACGCCAGTAGAATCTTTCCTCCTTATATACGCATGAAAGTAAGGTCACCACAGTAATAGCCGAAAATGTCAATAAAATTCGATTTTTCTGCCAGATTCTATAGCATTGCAATGGCTATAGCACGCCAGCAGGATATTTCTTCCTTATTTGTG
>NW_017082275.1:0-290 GCF_001483705.2 Eufriesea mexicana
CTGTGCTATAATATGTTCTGCTTTGCGCTGTGTAGGCCAGCAACAACGGTTTAGACACGTTAGGTTTGGTTATGTTAGTTCTGTTATGACACATTTGGATAGTTTAGGGAAGGGTAGCTTTGACTAATGTGATATACACTGCTATTCGGTGTATTTCAGCGCTCTGCTGTGGTCTAATATTCGCTGCCATGCTCGAGGGAGGACAGAATTTGTAGCCGCGGCGCACCAAGCTAAGATATTCTACGCTTGGTTAGGTCGGGTTATGTCATGCTAGGTTATGATGTCTTTGA
>NW_017082276.1:0-290 GCF_001483705.2 Eufriesea mexicana
GATTTTTGTGCGATGCACTGCAATTTGCTGGCTTGCTGCGCTCCCCTCTGCTCTAGTACACACGGCTTGACTCTGCGGAGGACAGCAATGGTGGTGTTGGCACGTTTAGTTGAGATAGGTTCGTTTGCATATGCTACGATTGGTTACTATATGATAGCATAACTGCGAGTTTAGTGCTATGCACTGGTATTCGGTGGATTCCTCCACTCTTCGTTCCTCTACTACAATCTGCTCGACCCTGGGGAGACCAGCAATAGCGGTTTTGGCAAGTTACGTCGTGTTTGGCTACG
>NW_017082277.1:0-290 GCF_001483705.2 Eufriesea mexicana
TTTAATATTTTCTCAAATGATCATTGTCGTTGGTTCGAAATCACGTACGCCTTCAATTAATTATGGATAACAAGTTAATTAGCATCCAATTACTCTCAAAATCACAAAAGAATGTTGCCTATAGTTCCAGCTTTGGGATGTAACTGAAAAAATTCATAAATTGAATACTGAAACTCATTATTTGTTAATTTTCCACTGACGAATTAATTTATTGGAATAATAATCGGTTCAAATTCACGCGCCTTCAATCAGCGCCATCTATGATTTTGGACCCGAAGCTCGAAAAGTGA
>NW_017082278.1:0-290 GCF_001483705.2 Eufriesea mexicana
AATAATGAGGAAGGATTGTATTGGCGTGCCATAGCCATTGCAATGTTACGGAATCTTGCTGGAGAATACATTTTTATTGACATCTTCGACTAATATCGTGGTGTGCTAACTTTCATGCATAAACAAGGAACAAAGTCTCTATTGGCGGACTATAGCCATTGCAATGCTATAGAGTCTGGCTGGAAAACTCAATTTTATTAACATTTGCGACTAATATCGTGGTGACAAAGCTTTCTTGGATATATAAGGAGGAAAGATTCTACTGGCACGCCATAGCCATTGCAATGCTA
>NW_017082279.1:0-290 GCF_001483705.2 Eufriesea mexicana
CCTCGAAAATTCAATTCCATTGACATTTTCGAGTAATATCGTGGTGAGGTGACTTTCTTGCATTAATAAGAAGGAAGAACTCTATTGGCGTGTTATAGCCATTGCAATGCTATAGAATCTGTCACGAAATTTCAATTTTATTAACATTTTCGACTATTATCGCCGCGAGCTAACTTTCTCGTATAAATAAGGAGGAAAGGTACTATTGCCGTGCTATTGCCATTAAAATGCTGTTGAATCTGCCTCGAAAATTCAACTTTATTGACATTTTCGACTCATATCGTGGAGAG
>NW_017082280.1:0-290 GCF_001483705.2 Eufriesea mexicana
CAGTAGCGATCGCGGCACGTTATGTAGAATTAGGGTATGTTTGGTTGTGTTACGGTTGGCTTGGTTAGAAGAGGGTACCTTCGCCATTAGTGCTATGATCTGCTATTAGGTGGATTTCTGCGCTCTAATGTGCTCTAATATCATGTGCTTGGCTCCATGGAGGCCAGCCATGTTTGTCCCGGTGCGTTAGGCTGAGTAATGATACGTTTGGTTATGTAACGTTTATTGTGTATTCTGCTTGGCTATGGGGAGGTCAGAACTATTGTTCTCGGCACGTTAGTCAGAGATAC
>NW_017082281.1:0-290 GCF_001483705.2 Eufriesea mexicana
CTCACCTAATAGCGGACTATATCTCAAAAGTCAAAGCTATCCCCTCCTAAACTAACCAAACATGACACAACCAAACGTAACATAACTCTGCCTAACGTGTAGCGATCACTATTGCTGGCCGCCCCAGAGCCAAGCAGAGCATATTAGTGGAGTGTAGAGCGCAGTATTCCATGGAATCGCATTGTATATCAGCAAAGTCAATGCTACCCAAACCTAACCCAAATCAGCAGGACATAGACAAACGTAGTCTAACTCATCCTAACGTACCTAGACTGCAATTGCTGCCCTCC
>NW_017082282.1:0-290 GCF_001483705.2 Eufriesea mexicana
CTCTGGGGAGGCCAGCAATGGAGGCCGCGGCAGGCTTGGTTTAGTTAGGTTCCGTTCCGTTATGTTAAGGTTAGTTTGGATAGGCGAGGGTAGCTTTGACTTTAGTGCTATTGTCTGCTATTAGGCGGATTTCTGCGCACTACAGTGCTCTAATATTTTCAGGTAAGCCTTGGGAAGGCCAGCTGTAGTGGTCTCGGGACGTCATGTTATGTCACGTTACGTTCGGCTTGGCTGGGTTGGGCTTAATTTGATAAGGGTAGCTGTAACGCTTCCGCTGTACGCTGCTATTC
>NW_017082283.1:0-290 GCF_001483705.2 Eufriesea mexicana
GGATTGAAGGCGTTAGGCGATCTATTCACCATGCTATAACAGGTAATAGATTTTGTAGAGACCAATTCTCTGGCAAGTAGATGGCTGTATTTGCCATTGGATTGAATGCGTCAGGCGATCTAATCACCAAGCTATGACAGCTTACAGATTTTGCATAGACTTATTCTCTGGCAAGTAGATGGCTGTGCTTGCCGTTGGATTGAAGGCGATAGGCTATCTATTCACCAAGCTAGAACATGTTATAGATTTTGAATAGACCTCTTTTCTGGCAAGTAGTATTCTGTACTTGC
>NW_017082284.1:0-290 GCF_001483705.2 Eufriesea mexicana
TGGTGAATAGATCGCCTATCGCCTTCAATCCAATGGCAAGTACAGCCATCTTCTTGCCATAGAATTGGCCTATTCATCATAGAAAATATGTTGTAGCTTGGTGAATAGGTCGCCAAACGTCTTCAACCAATGGCAAGTACAGCCATCTTCTTGCCAGAGAATAGGACTATCCAAAATCTATAACCTGTTATAGAATGGTGAATAGATGGCATAACGCATTCAAACATATGGCAAGTACAGCCATCTACTTGCCAGAGAATAAGTATATTCAAAACATATAAGCTGCCATA
>NW_017082285.1:0-290 GCF_001483705.2 Eufriesea mexicana
TTAGAGTTGTCAGTGTATATAACAGAACCCATGGTACGTTACGTGAATAATTTTGTAAAATGTCATGACGATATTTATTTTATTACTTTATTATATTTTATTATAATTGTACTTGTATTGTGCTGCGTTTTACCTTTGCACTCGACGATTTTTTGGCTAAAGAAGAACAGGAGTCCAAAGATTTTCTGCTATAAAGTTGACGATACTTTTTTGAGCAGTAAGAAAGAAATCGGATAATAATGAGTACATGGAATTATTTGATTTCGATATTTCGCACATCGTTAAGTTAT
>NW_017082286.1:0-290 GCF_001483705.2 Eufriesea mexicana
TACATCCGTACATCCGTTCATCCATACCTCAATCTATCCATACATCGGTCCATCCATCCAACCGTTCGTCCGTACATACATCCATCCGAACATCTATACATCCATACAATCATCCATACATTCATCCATACAAGCATACATAAATACATCCATTCTTCTGTCCATTCACCCATCCATTCGTCCACCCATACATCCATACATCCATGCCTCCGTACACCCATATATTCTTACATACATACATCCATTCAGCCATACATCCACCGACCGATACATCCATCGAACCATACATC
>NW_017082287.1:0-290 GCF_001483705.2 Eufriesea mexicana
AATTCAAAATCCATAAGTTGTCTTAGCTTGGTGATTAGATCGCCTAACGCCTTCAATCCAATGCCAAGTAAAGCCATCTAATTGCCAGGGAATAGGTCTATTCAAAATCGATAATCTGTTATAGCTTGGTGAATAGGTCGCCCAACGCCTTCAATCCAATGGCAAGAAGAGCATTCTTCTTGCCAGGGAATAGGTTTATTGAAAAACCATAGTTTGTTATAGCTTGTTGAATACGTCGCCTAGCGCCTTCAATCCAATGGCAAGTACAGCCACCTACTTGCCAGAGAATA
>NW_017082288.1:0-290 GCF_001483705.2 Eufriesea mexicana
TGAATGATTTTGCCAAACGTATATACGTGTTCATAACGCTCAAAACATTAATAACAAAAATTTGCCCACATCGTATACCAAAGGCCACCTATTTCTAAAGGTACTGTAGGAGCAAGAAAATTCAAGATTAATATCGGTACTGATAAATTAATTTAGACGATTATTGGTGCGAATAGACTAGGATAGATCATCAACGAGGAGAGAAATACGAATGATTGCACTCAAAGCATTAATAACAAAAATTTGCCCACATCGTATACCATAAGCTACCAATTTTTAAAGGTACTGTA
>NW_017082289.1:0-290 GCF_001483705.2 Eufriesea mexicana
GCTTACTTTCGGGAGTAGATAAGGAGGAAGGATTCAATTGGTGTGCTATAGCCATTGTAGTCCAGTAGAATCTGGCTGGAAAATATAATTTTATTGACATTTTCGACTAATATAGTGGTGCGCTAACTTTCATGCATAAACAAGGAGGAAAGATTCTATTGGCGAGCTGTAGCCATTGCACTGTTTTAGAATGTGACAGGAAAGTTCAATTTTATTGACATTTTCTCACTAATATCGCGGTGAGCTAACTTCCTTGCATAAGTAAGGAGGAAAGATGCTTTTTGAGTGCT
>NW_017082290.1:0-290 GCF_001483705.2 Eufriesea mexicana
GACTTGAAGTGACCATACCTGTCGCGACGTTACCTGGCCTGGCCTGGCCTGATCTGACCTAACATAAGCTAAACCGCCCAGATCTGGTCTGGCATGACCTGGCCAGGCATGCCCTGACCTGACCAGACCTGACGTGACCTGACCTGACCTGTCCTGACCTGACCCGACCTGACCTAACGTGACCTAACCTAACCTAACCTAACCAAACCTAACCTAACCTATCCTAGCTTTGTAAAACCTATCCTAGCCAGACCTACCCAAGCTTTAGCAAACCAAACATAACCAAACCC
>NW_017082291.1:0-290 GCF_001483705.2 Eufriesea mexicana
CACTGTTATTCTGGGCACTTCTGCGCTCTTCTGTGCTCTAGTATGTTTGACTTGGTTGTGGGGGTGCCAGCAATGGGGGTCTCCGCTCGTTAGGTTTAGCTTCTCTACGCTTGGATAGGTTAGGTTAGATCAGGTTAGGTTCGGTTATCTTGGACTTTTGAGCAATACATTGCCATCTGGTGGCTTTCGGCGCTCTACTTGCCTCTACTATACTCTGCTCGACCCTAGGTAGGCAAGCAATGGTGGTCTCGGCACGTTAGGCTGGGTTAGGTTACGTTCGGTTAGGTTTG
>NW_017082292.1:0-290 GCF_001483705.2 Eufriesea mexicana
CAGCATGTTAGGTTGAGTATGGTTACGTTCGGTTAAGTTAGCTTAGGCTAGTCGTAGTTATGGCAGCTTTGACATTCGTGCTATCGACTGCCATTCGGTGGGTTTCTGCACTCTACTGTGATGTACCATACTATGCTTGGCATTGTGCATGCCAAGAATAATGATCGCGGCGCGTTAGGTCCAGTTATGCTATGTTTGGTTAGGATAGGTTGGTTAAGGTTTGGTTAGGATATCTTTACTTTTGTGCCAGAAACTGCTATTTGGTGCGTCTCTCTGCGCTCTGCTGTGCT
>NW_017082293.1:0-290 GCF_001483705.2 Eufriesea mexicana
TACACTGCTATTCGGTTGACACCTGCGCCCTGCATTGCTGAAATATCATCTGCTTGTCTATGGTGAGGGCAGCAATGGTGGTCGCGGCACGTTCCGTTTTGTAAGGATTCCTTCGCCAAGGGTAGGTTAGGCTATGTTTGGTTAGGACGGCTCTGACTTCTGTGCTATACGCTTTTATTCGGCGGCTTTCTGCGCTCTACTGTGCACTAGTATATTCTGCTTGGCCTTGGGGAGGCCGGCAGTATTGGCCTCGGCATGTTAGTCACAGTTATGTTGCGTTCGGCTGCGTT
>NW_017082294.1:0-290 GCF_001483705.2 Eufriesea mexicana
TGGGCGGATTTCGGCACCCTACAGTGATCTAATATTTTCAGCTTGGCTCTGGGAAGGCCGGCAGCAGTGGCCTCGGCGGGTTATTTTGAGTCTGGTTACGCTCGGTTAGGTTGGGTGGGGCTAAGCTTGGTTAGGATAGCCATAACTCTCGTGCTCCACGCTGCTATTCCGTGGGTTTCTGAGAACTACTGTGCTCTAGTACGCACCGCTTGGCTCTGAGAAGGGCAGCAATAGCTGTCTCAGTACGTTAGGTTGAGTTAGGCTGTGTTCGGCTATGTCCTACTGGTATG
>NW_017082295.1:0-290 GCF_001483705.2 Eufriesea mexicana
AGCCAGATTCTACAGGACTGCAATGGCTATAGCTCGCCAATAGAATCCTTCCTCCTTGTTTATACAAGAAAGTTAGCTTACCACGATATTAGTCATAATGTCTATAAAATAAAACTTTCGCGCCAAATTCGGTTGCATTGCAACTGCTATAGCACGTCAACAGAATCTTTCCTCCTTATTTATGCAAGAAAGATATCTCACCACATTATTAGCCGAAAATATCAATGAAATTGAATTTTCCAGCCAGATTCTAAAGCATTGCGATGGCTATAGCACGCCAAAAGGATCTT
>NW_017082296.1:0-290 GCF_001483705.2 Eufriesea mexicana
GGAAGAAGAGCAGCTAGCGAGTGGTGGCTGCGCGGAGAGAGTGAAGGCCTCATTTATACCAGCGACATTATATTTATTTTGATTGATGCAGCGTCCCTCGTAAGTGACGACACACCCGGTCACGAGTTTGGCTTCATCTCAATCTCAGGATAGTTCCGAGCCGACATGGCGGACATTGCTACGGACGTGAATGTAGCGGCGGTCATGTGGAGAGAGAGAGAGGAAATGTGTATTTTTGGAAGGAAAGTTGGAAGCTGGGAGGTAACTCTCTTGTACTCCGAAGAATTTGG
>NW_017082297.1:0-290 GCF_001483705.2 Eufriesea mexicana
CACGCGTGGTGATAAGAATGACAACACGGTACTTAGTACAGCCACCATCACATTATTGCGGACATATGAGTACCTTTGCTCACTAGTGCCGGGTGCTCCAAGCAATTCTGGAATAATCAATGTCTAGCTCGGCCATGGCTTGAGATATTTACAATTGAAAATACGTTGCCTATTGCATCTACTAACAGAGCACTATCGCAGTTGAATTAATCTTTTCATTGATCATGTACATTTTACAAGAGATCAAAACTGAAAAATCAATGTCCACTATCCCTCGAGAAATTAACAAT
>NW_017082298.1:0-290 GCF_001483705.2 Eufriesea mexicana
TACGGTTTGGATATCATTGACTTTCGTACTATACATACAATTCGGTGGATATATGCGCTCTACAGTGCACTACTGCTTTCTGCTAGGCTCTGGGGAGGCCAGCAATAGTGGTCGCGGCACGGTATGGTGAGTTAGATTACGTATGGTTACGTTACGTTTGGTTTGGTTAGGAGAGGTTAACATTGACTTTTGCGCTATACGACTTCCATCCGTCGGATTTCTGCGACCTACATTTCTCTACTATACCCTGCTCTACTATGGGGAGGCCAGAAGTAGTGGTCGCGACACGT
>NW_017082299.1:0-290 GCF_001483705.2 Eufriesea mexicana
GCTGGCACCAACAAAGAAAAGCACAATGTACTAGAGCGCAGTAATGCGCAGGAACCCATCGAAATACAGTGAGTAGCACATGAGTCGAAGGTACCCTAGCAATACCTGACATAGTCAAACCTAACAGAACGTAGCATCTCTCAATGTGAGCCGCCGCGACCACTGCCGCTGTGCTACCCAGAGCAAAGCAGAATGTAGCAGTGCACAGTAGATCACAGAAATCCGCCGGAAAGCCGTTTACAACACGGAAGTCAAAGTAGCATATCCTAACCAAGCCATACGTTACATAC
>NW_017082300.1:0-290 GCF_001483705.2 Eufriesea mexicana
GTTTGGTTTGGACACCTTCAACTTTTGGGCTGTACACAGCTACGCGTTGTGCTTCTGCGCTCTGCTGTGCTCTAGCATTTTCACCTTGGGTCTGGGATTGCCAGCAATGGAAGCCTCGGCACGGTATGTTGTGCTATGTTACTTTTGGTTTTGGGTATGTTTGGTTAGGATAGGCTTAACTTTTGCAACGCACACTGCTGATTGACGTATTTCTGCGCTTCACTGTCCTCTAGTATGTCCTGCTTGGCTCTGGGGGCGCAGCAATGGCGGTTTCGGCACGTTAGTTTGAT
>NW_017082301.1:0-290 GCF_001483705.2 Eufriesea mexicana
CGTCAGGTTGGGCTACGTTACGCTTGTTTATGATATGCTTTGTTATGTTAGGCTAGGATAGCTATGATTTTACTTCTATACACTACTATTCGGTGGTATTCAGGGCACTACATTGCTCTACTATATTCGTCTCGACTCTAGGGATGCCAGCAATATCAGTCGCCGCGCGGTATATTAAGTTAGGTTAGGCATGGCAGGGTTAGGTTACGTTGTGTTAGGTTAGGATAGCTTAGACTTGGGAGTGCCACGCTGAACGTCGATCGAGACGGACGCGTTCACGGCGCTCCAAC
>NW_017082302.1:0-290 GCF_001483705.2 Eufriesea mexicana
ATTAAATAACTTGGAACATTTGGTGACTTGATAGTTTAGTGTGCTTTGTGCGGCGGCATGAATTATTGCTCTATATCGTAGCCTTTATTAATGTCTAGTATATTTGTTTATTGCTTTATCGACACAGGATTAACTGATATGCAAAATTACAAGAAAATTACTACAGCGAAGAACATAGTTAACGTTAACAAAGGAAAATAAGGATAAGACAAGGAAATAAACATAATGATAAAAATATGCAAATACAACAAATTACGAGATGTATATAAGTATAAGGAAAAAAGAATTTT
>NW_017082303.1:0-290 GCF_001483705.2 Eufriesea mexicana
GAAAGGCAGAACGCATATTTATAAATTTCTGTTGCTAGTGGATTTTCTTAATACATGCATTCATCACAACTCATTCATTCAGCGATATTTTTTACTTTTAGGCATATGTACATCGGTATGTCTAGTTCTTGCGACGTGTATTTTAATGCCGGCAGTATTAGATTTTTCAGCACCACTAAATGAATCTCGAACACGTTACGTTTCCTACTTGAATACGTATTTCATCTATCATTCGGAATATAGTGATGTCACGGCCATGTATCTGTGTTTCATTTACATGGTCGGATTGT
>NW_017082304.1:0-290 GCF_001483705.2 Eufriesea mexicana
TTAGTCGAAAATATCAATAAAATAGAACTTTCCAGCCAGATTCTATAGTATTGCGACGGCTGTTGCACGCCAATTGGATCCTTCCCACTTATTTGTCCAGGAAAGTTAGCTCTCCAGGATATTATTCGAAAATGTCATTAAATTGAATCTGCCAGGCACATTCTGCATCATTGCAATGATTATAGCACGCCTAGAGGATCTTTCTTCCTTGTATATGCAAGAAAGGGAGCTCACCGCAATATTAGTCGAAAATGTCAATGTAATTGAATTTTCCGTCCAGATTCGATAGC
>NW_017082305.1:0-290 GCF_001483705.2 Eufriesea mexicana
CGTCCGGCTTGTTTTGGTTAGGCTTGTGTAGCTTTGACTTTTATGACAAACACAACGATTATATGGATTTCTGCGTTCTACTTTCTATTAATGTTTTCTGCTTGGCTCTGGGTAGGCTGGCAATAGTGGTGGCGGAACGCTGGCTGAGTTCGATTACGTTGGGTTATGTTACGATTGGTTAGGTTAGGAGACGATAGGTTTGACTTTCGCGATATACTCTGCTATTAGTGGGATTTCTGCGCCCTACAGAGCTCTAATAACTTCAGCTTGGCTCTGGGAAGGACCATAAT
>NW_017082306.1:0-290 GCF_001483705.2 Eufriesea mexicana
ATAAAATTGAACTTTCCAGCCCGATTCTGCAGCATTGCAATGGGTATAGCACGCCAAAAGTATGTTTCCTCCTTACTCATGCAAGGAAGCTGGCTCACCACGATATTAGTCTGAAATGTCAATAAAATTGAATTTTCCAGCGAGATTCTATAGCATTGCAATGCGTACAGTATGCCAACAGGATCTTTCCTCCTGATGTATGGAGGAAAGTTAGCTCACCACCATAATAGTCGAAAATGTCAATAAAATTGATTTTTCCATCAGATACTTTGGCATTCCAATGGCAGTAG
>NW_017082307.1:0-290 GCF_001483705.2 Eufriesea mexicana
AGCAGGGTACATTAGATCCCAGTAGAGCGCAGAAGTCCACCGAAGAGCAGCGTAAAGTGCAAAAGACAAAGACACCCTTACTAAACTTAACCTAACCTAGCCTAACCGAAGGTATCATAACTCAACCGAACGTGCCACGACCATCATTGCTGGCCTCTGCATAGACAAGGAGATGCTAGTACAGCAATGCTTGTCGCAGATATAAACCGAACAGCAGTATATAGTAGAAAAGTCGAAGCCATCCTAACCAAGCTTTACCCAACCAAACATAGCCGAACGTGACATATCAC
>NW_017082308.1:0-290 GCF_001483705.2 Eufriesea mexicana
GTACATCCGTCCATCCATACCTCAATCCATACATACACCCATCCATCCATACAATCATTCATGCATTCATAAATCCATCCACACATCCACCATGCCACACACCCGTCCTTCCATACATCCACCCACCCATACATCCATCGAACCATACATCCATCAATCCATACTAGCACCCATCCATGCATCTATTGGTCCATACATCTATCCACCCATACATCCATCCATCCATCCATCCACACATCCACACAACCATAAATCCATCCATCCATACATCCATCCATCTATACATACAT
>NW_017082309.1:0-290 GCF_001483705.2 Eufriesea mexicana
AATCGATTCGGCCGTCATGGAAAAATGTCGACTTTCGTCACTCATTCTCAGACCGGAATCTTGAGACCAAAAATCAGTCAAAAAACACGCAAGCTTAAAAGCTCACGATAACCATATGCTATTATTAGGCACACTCTAAGCTCTCTCATAGCTAAAGCTCACGCTCTCAGCTTCACTAGGAAGCTCACAGTAGCATTAAAATGAGAAGGGTTCGTGATCAACGCCTCTTGTGATTTTGGACGCGAAATTCAATAAAATAACAGGAATACAGAATGCACGAGGAGGTCGCC
>NW_017082310.1:0-290 GCF_001483705.2 Eufriesea mexicana
ATAGAATAGCAGTTTGCAGCAGAAAAGTAAATGCTATTCTAAACTAACCCAACGTAGCCTAAAATATCCAAAAGTAATTTATCACAATCTAACGTGCCGCTGTTACTAGTTGTGGTCTCCACACAGCAAAGCAGAGCGTATTAGAGGAGAGTAGTGCGCAGAAATTTATAGAATCGCAGTTTATAGCAGAAACGGCGAAGCTACCAAGCTTAAGGAGAGCCAACGTAGCCGAACCAAACGTAAAACAACACAACCTAACGTGCCGAGACCGCTATTGCTGGCCACCCCAT
>NW_017082311.1:0-290 GCF_001483705.2 Eufriesea mexicana
TAGATGGCCTAACGCCTTCAATCCAATGGCAAGTACACCCATCTACTTGCCAGAGAATAAGTCAATTCAAAACATATAAGCTGCCATAGATTGGTGATTAGATCGCCTATCGTCTGCAATCCAAAGGCAAGTACTTCCATCTACTTGCCAGGGAAGTGGTCTATTCGAAATCTATAACCCGTTATCGCTTATTGAATAGATCGCCTATCGCCTTCAATCCAATGGCCAGAACAGTCATCTACTTGCCAGAGAATAGGTTTATTCAAAATTTATAATCTGTTATAGCTTGG
>NW_017082312.1:0-290 GCF_001483705.2 Eufriesea mexicana
TCGACTGTCTAAAATCTCGAGACATGAAACGAAAATTATAATTTCTTCAAACAAATCACCAAAATCCACCTAACTTCTATTCTAAAATAATAATAAAAGAGCTTCGAGTTACTGCACCTGGGACTCCCATTACACGTCGAAAGTGTAGCATGTAAAAATAAATCGTGTCACAAAATTCATAAAGTCATCCATTCGCAACGAAGTATGAAAGTTGCTTCAAAAACCGCCACAAAAGAAGAAGAAAAAGAAAACATAATTTACTACATAAATTATGCAAAAGTACATAAATA
>NW_017082313.1:0-290 GCF_001483705.2 Eufriesea mexicana
CTCCTAAAAATACCAAGAAGACCGGACAATCATCACGATCATACTATGATCATCAGGACCCACTATCAGCGCAGGAAACACTATAGAATATATCTACTATATCTATATAGACTATAGAACTCTTTGTAGTTCAACCATAACCAGGCCTAGCTGTATTAATTTAGAGTAGACCGCATGCCAGCAACATTGCCGCAATTGTGTAAACGGGCCTTACAACCTCGCTAAACACCCCGAGCATGTTGCAATGTTGAGGACGCAACAACCTCGTATCCGTAGATTTAAATCACAGA
>NW_017082314.1:0-290 GCF_001483705.2 Eufriesea mexicana
AAAGAATAAATAAATAAATGCAAACAAAATTTGGAACCCTGTCGATAATAGAAGATTGTTGGGGAAGATCGAGAATTAAATTAATTTTAATTTAATTCTTAAATTAATTAATTAAATAATTGTCCGTGATAATCGTGGATTAAGAAGTCAAATTATGGAAATTAGTTTATGGTGTATATGGAACCAATGGGGAATTACAGCCTTAACTGTGGCTCGCAACGGAAACCGTTAAGACACCGTAATGATAGGACTTACTACATGACCATGTGGTCCAAAAAGTTCAAAACCGT
>NW_017082315.1:0-290 GCF_001483705.2 Eufriesea mexicana
AAACATTACCAATCCGAACATATCCTATCGTAACCTAACGTAACCTAACCTAACCTAACACAATCTAACCCAATCTAACCGAACCCCGACCTAACCCAACCTACCCTAACCAAGCCTAACATAACCTGACACAACCCAACCTAACCTTACCTAACCTAATCTAACCCAAACTAACCAAACCAGACCTGGCCTAGCCGGGCGTAACATGACATTGCCTAACATAACCCAACCTAACCTAACCTTACCTAACGTGACCTAACCTAACCTAACCTAACCTAACCTAACGTAAC
>NW_017082316.1:0-290 GCF_001483705.2 Eufriesea mexicana
ACGTTCGGTCAGGTTATATTAGTTTGGGTTGGGTTTGCATAGCTCCGACTTTCGTGGTATACATTGTAACTCGGTAGATTCACCGCTCTACTAGGCACTGCTCGACTCTGTCAAGTCCAGCATTAAGAGTGGCGGTTATTTAGGTTGCGTAATGTTACGTTTGCGTATGTTACGATTGGTCATGTTGGTAGACTGTAGCTTCGACTTCTGTGCTATAAACTGTTTTCCGGTGGATTTCTGCGTCCTAATGTGCCCTACCATATTCCGCTTGCCTCTGGGGACGTCAGCAA
>NW_017082317.1:0-290 GCF_001483705.2 Eufriesea mexicana
GACTTTTATCAAAAATTGTTGTTCTTTATTTTCGGTAGGCCCCTTGGCATAGAATCATAACATTCCCGAATGTCCTTTAATCGTAATATTCTCTGCTTTTTTTCGACTCTATTCTGAACATTGAAACACACCTTTTCCGGTTGCAGTATTGTTGCAGAGTCATCTTGTATTGTCAGTCCGTCTCTGTTGAACCCTTCCCGATGTCACGGTGATTGCCGATTTCGTTTCTTTTGATGTGCATTCGCGGTATCCAGTAATATTTTTATTCTTCATTGGGGGTTTGTAAGATG
>NW_017082318.1:0-290 GCF_001483705.2 Eufriesea mexicana
CGAGACCACAATTGCTTGCCACCTCAGAGCCAAGCAGAATATACTAGAGCACAGTAGATTGCAGGAGTCCACTGCATTGCAATGTATAGCGCAAAAGTCAAAGATATCCTGACGTAACCTAACATAATGTAACGTAACCCGAACTATCGTGCAGCAACCACTACTGCTAGCGTTCCCAGAGGCAACCAGGACAAGACAGAGCACACTAGAGCGCAGAAGTCCATAGAAAAGCAGTGTTGAGCACAAAAGTCAAAGATATCCTTACACAAGCCAACACAACATAACCTAAC
>NW_017082319.1:0-290 GCF_001483705.2 Eufriesea mexicana
GCAGGACACGCAAGAACGCAGTAGTTCGCGGAGATCCACCGAATAGCAGTGTAGAGCACAAAAGTTAAACCTAACCTTTCCAAACTTTGCCTACCCTAACCGAAGCGATCGTAAACTGACTCAACGTAACGTGCCGAAACAACAGCTGCGGGCCTTCCCAGGGACAAACGGAACACATTAGGTGAGAGTAGAGCGCAGAAAGGCGTATAATCGCTGTGTATATCAGAAGACTCAAAGCAACCCAAACCTAACCCAAGGGACAGAACACCACCAAACATAGCATAAATCAG
>NW_017082320.1:0-290 GCF_001483705.2 Eufriesea mexicana
TGCTAGTCTATCGATTTCTCCGCTCTTCTCTCCTCTGACATGTTTTGCTTGGCTCTGGGTAGTGCAGCAATTGATGCCTTGTGACGTTAGATTTAGTTATGTTATATGCTGTTACGTTACGTTTGGTCGAGGTAGGTTAAGTTAACTTTGACTTTTGTGCTATACACTGCTATTCGGTGGATTTCTGCGTTCTGCTGTGCCATAATATGTTCCTCAGGGATCTGTGATGGCCAGCTATATTGGTCTCGGCACGCCAGGTTGTGTTCAGTTACGTTTGGTAAGGTCAGATT
>NW_017082321.1:0-290 GCF_001483705.2 Eufriesea mexicana
GAGGAAAGATACTATTGCCGTGCTATAGGCATTAAAATGCTTTTGAATCTGCCTCGAAAATGCTACCTTATTGACATTTTCGTCTTATATCGTGGTGAGGTATCTTTTTTGTATAATACAGAGGAAAGATTCTATTGGCCAGCTGTGGCCATTGCAATTCTATAGCATCCGGGTGGAAAATTCAGTTTTATTGACATTTTCGACTAATATCGTGGTGAGTTGACATACTTGCATAAATAAGGAGGAAAGGTTCTACTGGCGAGCTATAGCCATTGCAATGCTACAGAATC
>NW_017082322.1:0-290 GCF_001483705.2 Eufriesea mexicana
CACCACGATATTAGTCGAAAAGGTCAATAAAATTGAATTTTCAAGTCACATTCTACAGCCTTGTAATGGCTGTAGCATGCCAATAGAGCCTTTCCGCCTTATTTATGCTATAAAATTTGCACACCACGATATTAGTCGAAAATGCCAAAAATATTAAACTTTCCAGTTAGATTCTGTAGCATTCCATTGGCTGTAGCATGCCAAAAGAATCTTACCACCTTATTTAAGCAATTAAATCAGCTCACCACGATATTAGTCGAAAATGTCAATAATATTGAATTTTTCAGCCA
>NW_017082323.1:0-290 GCF_001483705.2 Eufriesea mexicana
TGACCTCGGGACGCTAGGTTGAGTTAGGTTGCGTTTGGTTAGTTTATGTTTGGTTATGATCGGTAAGTATAGCTTTGACTTTCGTGCTCTACACTGTTTTTCGGTGGATTTCTGGGCTTGTCTGCGCCCTACTGCATTCTGCTTGGCCATGGGGTGGCCACCAATTGTTGCCACGGCACGTTATGTTGCTGCAGGCTACGTTTGGTTAGGTTGCGTTAGCTTTAGTCTGGTCTGGATATATATGGCTCTTGTGTTATACACTGCGATTCAAATGATTTCTGCACTCTACG
>NW_017082324.1:0-290 GCF_001483705.2 Eufriesea mexicana
TAATAGACGAAAATAGTCCCCAGCAAGACTACAAATTGGTTAATGAGAAAACGAAAGCTTTAATTAATCAGGGTGCCTTGTTGGTGCCTCCCGCGCCCGAATATAAAAGGCAGTCTAGTTTGAACGTTTGAGAGGAAAACCCGACATGTGCTGAACGACAAATAAAAGTGTGAGTTTTAGATTCTAAACGTTTGGAAAGTATTTTCCTTCATAGATTCTACTTTCTGCATCTTAAAATTGTGGGGATGTTTAGCTTTTAAGTTGGTATGAATGAGAGGTGATGCGTGGTG
>NW_017082325.1:0-290 GCF_001483705.2 Eufriesea mexicana
TATAGCATTGCAATGGCGATAGCGTGCCAATAGCATCTTTCCTCCTTATTTAAGCAAGAAAATTAACTCACTACGATATTAGTCGAAAGTGTAAGTAACATTGAATTTTTCAGACAGATTCTATACCATTGCAATGGCTATACCATGACAATAGAAACTTTCCCCCCTATTTATGCAACAAAACTAGCTCACCAATATATTAGTCGAAAATGTCAACGAAATTAAACATTCCTGTCAGCTTCTATAGCACTGCAATGGCTATAGCATGCCTATAGAATCTTTCCTCCTTA
>NW_017082326.1:0-290 GCF_001483705.2 Eufriesea mexicana
AGTCTCTACATTGCTCTACCATATTCTGCTTGACTCTGGGGAGGCCAGCAATTGTGGTCGCGGTACGTTGGGTTCTGTTATGCCACGTTCGTCTAGAATAGGGTAGACTTAGTTTGGTCAGATTGTATTTGACGTTTGCGCCACACCCTGATTTTCGGTGGATTTCTGCGCTCTACATTGCCCTACCGTATTCTGCACGAATCTGGGGTGTCCAGTGACAGTGGTCCCCTCACATTAGGTTGAGATACGCTACGGTTGGTTATGTTACGTTCGGTTATGGTAGGAGATGA
>NW_017082327.1:0-290 GCF_001483705.2 Eufriesea mexicana
CTTCGCTGTCAATTATATATAAATTATCCAATTTTCTTTCGGAATCGTTTGACAGGTGGGAAAGAAACATCGTGCATTTTTGAAAAACGACAACTTAGAATAATTTGGACAAACACTACGCTATCAATTATACATAAATTGTTCAATTTTCTATAGAAATCCTTTGACTGGCAAGGATATAGAAGAATTTGGACAAACACTGTGCTGTCAATTACATATAAATTATCCAATTTTCTATCGGGATCGTTTGACAGGTAGGAAGAAGGCATCGTGCATTCTTGAAAAACAGT
>NW_017082328.1:0-290 GCF_001483705.2 Eufriesea mexicana
GAATAGACCAATTCTCTGGCAAGTAGATGGCTGTACTTGCCATTGGTTGAAGACTTTAGGCGAACTATTCTCCAAGCTATAACAGATGATAGATTTTGAATAGACCTATTATCTGGCAAGAAGATGTCTGTGCTTGCCATTGGATTGAAGGCGTTATTCTTTCTCTTCACCAAGCTATAGCAGGTTATAGACTTTGAAGAGACCTATTCTCTGGCATGTAGATGGCAGTACTTGCCATTGGATTGACGGCGCTAGGCGACCTATTCACCATGCTATAACAGATTATTGAT
>NW_017082329.1:0-290 GCF_001483705.2 Eufriesea mexicana
GCTGTTTAGGTTATTTTTGGCTTAATTCCGATGCATTAATCGTAATAATTGTAACGATCAACAGGGTAACTATTGGTGACACTATCTCCAGGAAATCACGTGTTTTTAACATGGGCCTAGTGTCAAATGCAGAAGAATAGGTGGAAAAATGGATCTATTTCGCCTGGATGAATTTTAGATATAGGTTAGATTTGGGTTAGTTTGGATTAAGACTGAGGTATTAATCGTAATAATTCTAACGATCAACAGGGTAACTATTGGTGACATTATCTCCTGGAAATCACGTGTCT
>NW_017082330.1:0-290 GCF_001483705.2 Eufriesea mexicana
CTAGCCAAACGTATCATAACCAAACGTAACATAACTGAATCTAACGTGACGAAACATTTATTGTCATCCTTCCCAGAGCCAAGCTGAGGATATTAGATCCCCGTTGGGCGCAGGAATCCACCTAATCTCAGACTACAGCACAATAGCCAAAGCTAACCTCTCCTAGCCTAACCGAATGTAACTCCACCTACCGTGCCGCGAAATCTATTGCTGTCGTCCCCACAGACAAGCACGGCACATTAGTGCAGAGAAGAACGCAGAAATCCATAGTATCGCTGTGTACATCAGAG
>NW_017082331.1:0-290 GCF_001483705.2 Eufriesea mexicana
GCACAATACTTGTCCAAACCCAACCTAACCAAACCTAAGCCAACGTATTATAACTCAACCTATAGTGCGGAGACCTCTGTTGCTGGCCTCCACAGAGCCAAGCAGAACATATTAGTGCAATGTATAGCACAGAAATCCAACGAACAGCGGTGTATAGCACGAAAGTCATAGTTAGCCTGTCTTAACCAAGCCAAACGTAACATAACCAAACGTAGCCTAACACAACGTAACGTGCCGAGACTACTATTACTGTGCTCCCAAAACTCGAGCTGAATGCAGTAGAGCACAGT
>NW_017082332.1:0-290 GCF_001483705.2 Eufriesea mexicana
CAGTTTCATTGACATTTTCGCCTTATATCTTGTTGAGCAAACTTTTCTGCACAAATAAGGGGGCAATATTCCATTGGTTTGCTGCAGACATTACCTTGCCTCAGATACTGCCTGGAAAACTCCATCTTATTTACATTTTCGGTCAATATCGTTGCAAGCAAACTTTTCTACATAAATAAGGAGTAAATATACTATTGGTTTGCTACAGCCATTGCATTGCAATAAAGTATGACTGAAAAGTTCAGCTTTATTGATATTCTCGACTTATATCGCTATGAGCAAGTTTTTCT
>NW_017082333.1:0-290 GCF_001483705.2 Eufriesea mexicana
AGTCGAAAATGTCATTAAAATAAAATTTTCCAGCCATATTCTAAAGCATTGCGACGGCTATAGCACGCCAATTGAATCCCTCATCCTTATTTATGTACGAAGGTTAGCCCACCACGATATTAGTCGAAAATCACAACAAAATCGAACTCTCCAGCCAGATTCTATAGCATTACGACGGCTATAGCAAGTGAACTGAATCTTTCCTCTTTATATATGCAAGGAAGTTTGCTCACAACGATGTTAGTCGAAAATGTCAATAAATTTGAATTTTCCAAACACATTCTATATCA
>NW_017082334.1:0-290 GCF_001483705.2 Eufriesea mexicana
CAGGGCGCAGAAACCCACATAACAGCAGAAGATATATCTAAGGTCAAAGCTACCTCTCCTAACCGAACCAATAGTAACACAACCAGACTTAACGGTGCTCAACCAAACGTGCCGCCACCACTATTGCTGACATCCGATGTGCCAAGCAGAGCACACTGATGGTGATTGTAGCGCAAAAATACATAGAATCACAGTGTACGTCAGAAAAGTCAAAGCCACCCAAACTTAACCCAAATATACAGAACATAACCAATCATATCCCAAATCAATCTAAAGTGCCGATACCGTTA
>NW_017082335.1:0-290 GCF_001483705.2 Eufriesea mexicana
CTCAACCTAACGCGCCGCGACAACTATTTCTGGCCTCCTCAGCGCACAGTAGAGAATAATAGACCACAGTAGAGCGCAGAAATCCTCCGAATAGCAGTGTAGAGCACAATAGTCAAAGCTACTTTCTCCTAACCTACCCGAACGTAATGCAAGCAAGCGTAACCTACCTGAACCGAACGTGCCAAGACCACTGTTTCTGGCCTCCCCAGAGTCTGGCAGAGAATAGTCGACCACAGTGGAGCACAGAAATCCCGCAAATAACAGTCCATGTCAAGAAAGTCAAAGCTACC
>NW_017082336.1:0-290 GCF_001483705.2 Eufriesea mexicana
TAGGCAACGTTTGGTCATAATATCTTCAACTTCTGTGATATTCACGGCATTGCGGTCGACGACTTCGCTCAACTGTTCTCTAGTTTATTCTGCTTGGCTCTGCGGATTCCAGTAGTAGTGGTCTCTGCACGTAAGATTAAGCTAAGTTGCGTTTGGCTTTATTGTGTTAAGATAGGTTAGGATAGTATAGCTACGACTTTTGCGCTATGCGCTGCTATTCACTGTATTTCTACGTTCTACGTTGCTCTACTATACTGTGCTCTACTCTGGGGAGGCCAGCAGTAGTGGTC
>NW_017082337.1:0-290 GCF_001483705.2 Eufriesea mexicana
TTTATTCATACCTCATATTCTAAATTGATTTTTGTCTGCAACTAAACTTATCTTTTCAACACGCTCTAACAATTTTAATAAAGTTAAAAGACTCATATCATCGCAGAATCCGTGTTATCTATATTACAAAAATCTCCTGAATTATATAACAGTGGGGAAAAAATTGTTTTAAATCAAAGAATACGTCTGTTGTATAAAAACAAATTTCAAAAAATCAATAAAATTGTCAAGCTTCGTTTTTGATATATATCGTTAAGAGATCATATCCACCAGGTATTCGGCCAAGAAGA
>NW_017082338.1:0-290 GCF_001483705.2 Eufriesea mexicana
GATAGGATAGCTTTGACTATTGTGCTATACACAGCTATTCGGTGGATTTCTACGCCCTACGTTGCACTAATATACTCATCTTGTCTATGCAGGGGCCAGTAATATTCGGCTTGGTACGATAGAATAAGTTTGGCTACGTTTGGTTAGACTGGGTTTGTCTGGGTTAGATATGGATTGCTACGACTTACGCGGTGTAGATTGTTGTTCACCGGATTTCTGCTCTTTACTGTGTTCTAGCATGTTCTGCTTGGCTCTGGAGAGGCCAGCAATAGCGGTCTCGGCACGTTAGT
>NW_017082339.1:0-290 GCF_001483705.2 Eufriesea mexicana
TTGTAATAAGTTAGATGAATGAAACCATGTAGAAAAGTGTTAAAATATGTACATGTCGTAACGCTATTTATCGAGTCATAGACGAAAGATTTCCAGGCGAGTCGCTTCGGACCGACCGAAAGGGACGATGCCATTCGTATCGCACCCAATCGGCGAAGGGGACGAACATCAGTCGTGTCAGTTCGGACCGACTGATTGGCCGATCAAAGCTCCGGTCGATGCTTACAACAAAATGGTGTTACGGACATTCAACTGACGAATAGCAAAGACATTTTTACGCGAAAATAAGG
>NW_017082340.1:0-290 GCF_001483705.2 Eufriesea mexicana
GAACGTAACATAAAACAACTTAACGTGCCGAGAGCACCATTCCTGGCGTCCAGAGAGACAAGCAGAGTGTGATAGCACACAGTAGAGCGAAGAAGCCCATAGAACAGCAGTGCGTAGCACGAAAGTTGTAGATATCCTGGCACAACACAACGCAGCCATGCCTAACCAAACGTAATCTAACTCAAACTAACGGGGTGATACCGTTATTGCTGGCCGCCCGAGAGCGACGCAGATCACAGTAGAGCAACGTACAGCGCAGAATTCCACCGAGTAGCAGTGTATAGCACAGA
>NW_017082341.1:0-290 GCF_001483705.2 Eufriesea mexicana
CTGAAAGCCACTACGGTGGCTCGTCGTCCTGAAACATGATGTCCGTGAAAGCCACTATAGTGGCTCGTCGTACCTAAGAGGTTAGATTTGACATATTAATTAACCCTGTTTTGGCTAGAGAAAAATAAAAATTCAAAGTTTCTCTACTGAAAAACTGACGATACCGAGGTGACCGAGATTCACCTCACGAGTGCAAAGGGTTAATATGTGCAAAAGGGTTAATAAACCCTCTGTGTACCGAATATATACCTTTCTTGACTATAAGAATTGCATGTAACATAAAATCAGCA
>NW_017082342.1:0-290 GCF_001483705.2 Eufriesea mexicana
ATTTACAACAGATGTTCTTTCCAACAATTTGAATGAATTAAATGTGACTTTTCAATGTAAACGTTGTACGACGTCTTTACGCTATTTGCCTAGTTTCATTATTTCTTTTTAAAAATTCGCTTTCTAGATAAAATTCACAGTTTCATAATTAGAACAAGTTTTCGTGTCTCATTTAAAAATCGCGATTCATGGTAGTAATAGCACAGAGAACCATGGAATGAGATGGCACAATGAAAAGAAAATTAAACTGTTTTAGTATTCCCATTTCGAAATCTTAATAGATCCCTCGA
>NW_017082343.1:0-290 GCF_001483705.2 Eufriesea mexicana
TATTGTGGTGAGCTAACCTGTCGGCGTAAATAAGGAGGAAAGATTCTCTTGGTTTGCTATAGCTATTGCATTGCTATAGAATCAGACTGGACGGTTAAATTTTTTGGACATTTTCGACTAATATCGTGGTGAGCAAACTTCTCTGTATAAATGCGAAGGAAAGATTCTATAGGTATGATATAGCCATTGCATTGCAATAGAATCTGGCTGAAAAGTTCAATTTTATATACATTTTCGTCTAGTATTGTGGTGAGCTAACCTGTCGGCGTAAATAAGGAGGAAAGATTCTA
>NW_017082344.1:0-290 GCF_001483705.2 Eufriesea mexicana
ACCGAATAGCAGCGTATAGCACAAAAGTCAAAGATATCATCTCCTAACATAGCCAATCGTAATAGAACCATACGCAACAAAACACATCATAACATGGCGCGACCACGATTGGCTGGCATTACCAGAGCCAAGCAGAACATATTAGTGGACACTGGAAAGCAGAGATCCATACAATCACAGTGCATAGCGGAAAAGTCTATGCTACCAATGTCTGACCCAAACAAACGGAACCTAACCAAGCATAGCCTAACACAACACACGGTGCCGCGACCACCATTGCTGGACTCCCC
>NW_017082345.1:0-290 GCF_001483705.2 Eufriesea mexicana
CTAACCAAACTTAGCCTATCCAATCCCAACCGAACGTAGCCTGATCCATCATAACGTGCCGAGGCCACTACCGCCGGCCTTCTCGGACCCAAACTGGAAATATTAGAGCATGGTAGGGCGCAGGAATCCTCCTAATAGCAGACAATGGCACTAAAGTCAAAGTTACACTCTCCAAACCTAACCTATCGTAAAATAGAGGAACGTAACCTAACACAACCTAACGTGCTGCGACCACAATTCCATTCCTCCACAGAGCCAGGCTGAAAATTTTAGGACACAGTAGGGCGCAC
>NW_017082346.1:0-290 GCF_001483705.2 Eufriesea mexicana
GCCGCTCTGGAGTGCAAAGGACAAAAGTCAGACAAAACCTAACCTAACCTGACATAGCCTAACATAGCCATGCGAAGCCTATCTCAACCTAACTTGTCGAGACCACAATTGCTGGCATCCACAGCGCCAATTAGATCATATTAGAGAAAAGTAAAGCGCAAGCATCCACCGAATTGCTGTGTATAGCTCAGAAGTCAAAGCTATTCTATCCAAACCTAACAAAACCTTACCTAACCTAACGTAACCTAACTCAAACAAACGTGCCACGACAACTGTTGCTGGCCTCCACA
>NW_017082347.1:0-290 GCF_001483705.2 Eufriesea mexicana
TGGTTGGTTGTATGGATGGACGGTTGTATGGATCGATGATGAACGTATCGATATATGTATAGATGTATGTATGGATTGGTGTATGTATGGATGTATGGATGGATGGATGGATATGTGGATGGATGTATGGATGGATGGATGTATGGATCAATATATGTATGGATCAATGTATGTATGGATTTATGAATGGATGGATGTATGTATTGATATATGTATCTATGTATGGATGGATGGATGGGTGGATTGTTGTATGTATGTTTGTATGTATGGCTGTTTGTATGGATGTATGG
>NW_017082348.1:0-290 GCF_001483705.2 Eufriesea mexicana
ATTCCTGGCATACCCAGAGCAAAGCAGGATGTACTAGAGCGAAGCAGAGAGCACAAAGCAACCGAATCTCAGTGTATTGCACAATAGTCAAAAATATACTAAACTAACCGAACCTAACATGACGTAAGCAGACGTAGAATAGCCAAACGTCACTAGCCGACACCTCTATTGCCGCCTCCCCAGAGAGAAGCGGAACACATTAGAGCACAGTAGAGCGCAGAAATCAGCCGAATAGCAGTGTATAACATAATAGTGGAAGCCGTCCTATCCAAACGTGGCGTAGCCTAACA
>NW_017082349.1:0-290 GCF_001483705.2 Eufriesea mexicana
ATAGTGGTCTCGGCGCGATAGTCTTTTTTTGCTATGTTCGGTTACGTTACGTTTGGTTACGTTAGGATAGGGTAGCTCTTACTGTTGTGCTCTGTTCTACGTTTCTATGCATTTCTGCGCCCTACCCTCCTCTAATATGTTCTGCTTGGCTCAGTGGTGGGTAACAATGGTGGTCTGCGCACGTTAGAATTGGTTAGACTACGTTTGATTAGGTAAAGTGTGGCTAGGCTAGGACAGGAGAGCCTTAAATTTTGCGCTATACTGCTATTCAGTGGGATTCTACGCTCTAA
>NW_017082350.1:0-290 GCF_001483705.2 Eufriesea mexicana
CGCATGGACATGATCGTTTCGGGTGCGATTTCCCGTCGCGCCGGGAGGGAACTGCGGTTGTGTTGCAGGGGCGTCCTGGCAATTCCGTCGCCGCGAAGTCCTGGGCGCCCCGAAACGCGAAGGGCTGCCCATTTTGGGGGTTTTAGTAGGTAAAATTCCACATAACCCCGCCCCCTACCATAAGGGGCCGGGTATCTTTGGAAGATTTCCCCCACATGAAAAAAAGGAAAGAAAGTGTTGTTATATCTTTGACTTTTGTGCTTTACACTGCAATGCGGGGGACATCTCCG
>NW_017082351.1:0-290 GCF_001483705.2 Eufriesea mexicana
ATCATAACGTATCCGAACGTATCCCAACTTACAATGACACGCCGCGACTGCTATTACTGGCCTCCCAGAGCCAAGCGGAACGCACTAGTGAAGACTGGAACGCAGAAGTCCATAGAATCGCTGTGTATATCAGAAAAGTGGAAGCTACATTGGCCTAACCCAAGTAAACGGAACATAGCCAAACACGTCATAACTCAACCTAACGCACCGAGACCATTATTGCTGCCCTCCCAGGGCGAAGCAGGGCATACCAGAGCACAGTAGAGCGCGGAAATATACCGAATAGCACT
>NW_017082352.1:0-290 GCF_001483705.2 Eufriesea mexicana
GATAATAAGTATGTATAGACTTGGAGTAATAAATATTTGTAATAAAGTAATATAGGAATATTTATAATATATTTAATATTTATAATATACTGTTGGAATTAAATGATACTGTATTTTTATCTATATTACTCTAATATTTAATTACTAACAATTTGTTTCTTATTGTACAAACGCTCTATATATCTTGTTCTATTCGCAACTAACGCAATTGACTCAACTAACGAGGACTGAGGACTGAGTACTGACTTATTGTCGAAAATCTTCATATATATATATATATATATATATAC
>NW_017082353.1:0-290 GCF_001483705.2 Eufriesea mexicana
CAACTGTGCTCTACTACATTCTGCTTGGCTCCGGGGAATCCTGCAGCAGTGGTCGCGGCACGCTGTGTTGTGTTGTGCTGTGTTCGGATACGTCAGGTTTTGTTAGCTTAGATCAGGGTATGCTCCGTGGGGACCGCCCCTGCTCCGGTTGTAACGTAGGTCATGGAGAACACGGCATATGGCTGGGATTACGCCTGTTCGAGGGACCGTGGTCCGGGACCGCGGCTTCCGCGGGCTATGCGTGCGATGCGGTGCGGTGGTATGCATGCTATGCGCGCCTGTAAACGACC
>NW_017082354.1:0-290 GCF_001483705.2 Eufriesea mexicana
TTGTTTTTCTTGGAAGTGGCCGATTCGTGACTTCCTTCTGAAATGGTATCCTACACTGTGCAATATATGACTAATTCAAAATTTGTCATTATTCAACATTGCCCTCTTATGGGAATAAATTGAGAAACGAAGATAATCGACATATTTATGAATGAGAAATTCAAACGTTGTGCCAGATGCAGTGGAAGAAATTCATCCCTGCCGGGAGAAACTTTGAATTAATCTTGTAATATGGAAATTACCATACTACAAATGACTGATTTCAAATTCGTCATTATTCAACGTTGGGG
>NW_017082355.1:0-290 GCF_001483705.2 Eufriesea mexicana
CGGCTCGATAGACTGTGTTAAGCTATGCTTGGCTATGTTCCGTTGGCTTGGGTTGGGCTTGGCTAACGTTGACTTTACCGATGTACACTGCGGTTCTATGAATTTCTGTGCCCTACTCTCCACTAATGTGTTTTGCTTAGTTCAGGGGATGCCAGCAACAGTGGTCGCGGCACGTTAGGCAGAGTTACGTTACGCTCGGTTAGATCGGGCTAGGCTACGTTTGGTCCGGATATCTTTAGCTTTTATGCTGCACACTGCTACTCGGTGGACTTCAGCGATAAACTGCGCTT
>NW_017082356.1:0-290 GCF_001483705.2 Eufriesea mexicana
AGACACGTTTAGTCTAAGGCAATGTGTATCTCAAGTAAGCTTTACTCAAGTTGGGACAGTCCATTCTAAGTAACTTCGAATATATCTTGTCTAAATCCAATTCATTTTGTACAGTCTAAGACCTACTACAGTTTAATACACTTTAGTCTAACTAGCAATAAGTCCAGTTCACATATGCCAAAGTAAATTTAGGACTACTCCTAAATCCAAATAAAACCCAGGTCCAGTCTAGTCTCAACATCAAATCCAAGTTCTGATCCAGATCAAATCCAATCCAAGCCTAATTCAAA
>NW_017082357.1:0-290 GCF_001483705.2 Eufriesea mexicana
CGCCATGACACAAAATACTGCTATTTCTCCATGACGGATATAGTCATCATGACACAAAATACTGCCATTTATCCATGGCAAATATAGTCGTCATGACAAAAAATACTGTCATTTATGCATGACGAATATAGTCGTCATGACACAAAATATTGCCATTTCTCCATGACAGATATAGTCGTCATGACACAAAATATTGCCATTTATCCACGACAGATATAGTCGTCATAACACAAAATACTGCCATTTATGCATAACGGATATAGTAGTCATGACAAAATACTGCCATTTAT
>NW_017082358.1:0-290 GCF_001483705.2 Eufriesea mexicana
CTTATTTGCAAAATCGTTTAATTCCGTAAAATAAAAAGTATAAAATTATCTAAGAAATAATAAGTTGAGTTTCGAGCTTTGGCGTTGAAATTTGAAACGATTTTTCAAGTGAAATTAATTATTGTTGTCTTCGAATGAATCGTGGTGTGTTTTTTGAAATTTTAAAGGTTCTGTCTTGGAAAAGGTAAAGGAGTTATTTTGACACGACGATAATGATTTGCTATGTAGAAGTAGGTTTACGTTGCTATGAAATAAGTGGAAAATTTTATTCTTGTTTGCGCTGAAGAATA
>NW_017082359.1:0-290 GCF_001483705.2 Eufriesea mexicana
TGAAGGAAGTAGTCGAACGGCCACGGTACTCTGATGATGGCTGTACTCACTAATGTGCTGTCATTTGCTAATATCTCGAGGGATAATGGGTGTATACTTTGCCGTGCTATAATTATTATGGAACACAAAGCATCATTGAACAGAAGAATCCAACGGCTGCTGTACTCCACATGTGAACGTAAATAGAGCCTTACTGTCAGTTGGAAATGGCTCTGGCCACAGCCGTCCTATACATAGATTGTTCCAGAATTGCATAAGAATACGCATCGTCAGTGGTGAGAGTAATAAAA
>NW_017082360.1:0-290 GCF_001483705.2 Eufriesea mexicana
GTCAAAAAACTAGTAAAAGCACATTACTTTTTCAAGCTCCCCCGATCTATATTTCTTATTAAGGCAGAAATAAAGTCTTTTGTGAAAAAACCGGAAAAAAGACGCGTTTAGGGCAAAGCCGCTAAACTGCATATTTACCCTGTTTTATATCCTTATTGCCAGTGTCCCTTGATTTGTATACATTCGTTATCACCTAGACACCACTTGGGTAAACCTTAGCAAGGACCAATATATCATCCTTAAGACGATAGGCATAAGGACTCAAATTATTTAAACATCCACCACCACAG
>NW_017082361.1:0-290 GCF_001483705.2 Eufriesea mexicana
AATGCTATAGAATCAGGCTGGAAAATTCAATTTTATTTTCATTTTCGACTAATATCGTGGTGAGTGAACTTTCTTGCATAAATAAGGAGGAAGTATCCTGTTGGAGTGCTATAGCCATTGCAATGCTGTAGCAATTTGCTGGAAAATTCAAATTTATTGACATTTTCGACTAATATCATGGTGAGCTAACTTTATTGAATAAACAAGGAGGAAAGATTCAATTGCATTGATATAGCCATAGCAATGCTAGAGAATCGGGCCGGAAAATTCAATTTTAATGACATTTTCGA
>NW_017082362.1:0-290 GCF_001483705.2 Eufriesea mexicana
TTCTATAGATTTTGATAGAATGATTTAATTTTATTAACATTTCCGACTAATATCGTGGTGAGATAAAAATTTTTCATAAATAAAAGAATCAAAACGTATAGGATTATTATAGCCATTACAATTTTTCTATACATTTTGATTGAACGATTTGATTTTATTGATATTTTCGACTAATATCGTGGTGCGCTAAAAATTTTGCATAAATAGAAGAATTAAAATCTATAGCCATTCCAATTTTTCTATAGATCATTCTATAAATGATCAAGAGTGAACAGCATCAAAAAGGTGAA
>NW_017082363.1:0-290 GCF_001483705.2 Eufriesea mexicana
ATAAAAATATACAAATATATAAACAGACGAGACGCGTATAAGTATAAGAAAACAAAATTTTTTACTGAGATGTGCGATTTAGTAGCTGTTTTACAGAGTGTAGAGATTGACTGAATAAATCTAGGGTAGGATAATTGTAGTTAACATTAATAATCATTCTATTATGATCGTGAGGTGAGAGGCGTAAAATTTCCGTAATCATTCTCATTCTTAAATTGGAATTTTACAACTGGTAGACTGTGTTAATTTTATTAAATATAAATTAATATTCTTATAATAAATTAATATTA
>NW_017082364.1:0-290 GCF_001483705.2 Eufriesea mexicana
GCTAACAAGCTTCACGCAACGCTCCTTTCTCGAAAGGATCATCCCTCGCTTTCCCTAAGAGTTCTCAAAAACTACCCTCATCCCCCCGATGACCGAAAATATTGCAGATCCATCGGTGGATTGTTCATCGACCAATGTTTTCTCAATGGGTCTAGTTTTCGTCTTGTTCGCCCTCTTTCACTCGCTTTCTCTTCTATGGCCCTTTCCTATTTTGGATCCTTAACTCGCCGACGCTACGCTGTTTGATTTGTTCATTGAATTAAATTAGGAAACCGACGAGTAACTTCTCA
>NW_017082365.1:0-290 GCF_001483705.2 Eufriesea mexicana
CCAAGGCATTGCTATAGATTCTGGCTGGAAAATTCAATTTTATTGACATTGTCGACTACTATCATGGTGACCTATCTTTCATGCATATAGAAGGAGGAAAGGTCATCCAGGCGTACTATAGTCACTGCATTCCTATAGAATATGGCTCGAAAATTCAGTTTTATTGACATATTCGGCTAATATTGTGGTGACCTAACTTTCATGGATATATAAGGAGGAAAACTGCAATTGGCGTAATATAGCCATTGCACTGCTGTAGAATCTGGTTGGAAAATTCATTTTTATTGACA
>NW_017082366.1:0-290 GCF_001483705.2 Eufriesea mexicana
ATGGATTGATGTATGGATGGACGGATGTACGGATGTATCTATGTATGGAAGGATGGATGTACGAATGGATGGATGTATGGCTGCATGGATGTATGGGTGTATGAATGTTTAAGTTGATGAATGGATGGGTGCACGGACGGAAGAATGAATGAATGGATGGGTGGATGAACGGGTGCGTGGATGGATGGATGTGTGTATGGATGGATGGATGGATGGATGGACATATGTGTGGATGGATGGATGCATGGATGTATGGATGGGTCGAGGTATGGATGGATGGATGCATGGAT
>NW_017082367.1:0-290 GCF_001483705.2 Eufriesea mexicana
TACCTAACCTAGCCTGACCTAACCAAACCTAACATAACGAAGGATAACTAAACTTAACTATCCAGTACCTCTATTCCTGGACTCCCCAGAGCACAGCAAAACATAGTCAAGCACAGAAGAGCGCAGACAGCCACCGAATAGCAGTATATAACACAAAAGTCAAAGCCAGCCTAACCAAACGTAACATAACCTAACCTAACGAAGGTAATGTGACGCAACCTATGATACCACGAAGTCTATTGCTGGCCACTCCAGAGTGGAGCAAAGTATAGTACAGCAACGAAGAGCGC
>NW_017082368.1:0-290 GCF_001483705.2 Eufriesea mexicana
CTCCAAAAGGATCTTTCCTCCTAACTTGTGGAAGGAAGATATCTCACCACGATATTAGTAGAAGATGATATTAAAATTGAATTCTCCAGCAAGATTCTATAGCATTGCAGTGCCTACAACATTCCAACAGAATCTTTCCTCCTGATTTATGGAAGAAAGATAGCTCACCACGATATTAGTCGATACTTTCAATAAAATTGTACCTTCCAGCCAGATTCCAGAGCATTGCAATGGCTATAGCACGCAAAAAGGGCCTTTCCTGCATACGTATGCAATGGAATCTGGCTCAC
>NW_017082369.1:0-290 GCF_001483705.2 Eufriesea mexicana
ATCTTTATAGCTTAAAAAGTGCAATAAATATCGAGTTATATATACTCCTTGTTATAATCATTACATCAGCGTATATCAACATGGCTCTAATCAATTGGAGTGTAATTTTGTACCAGCGTCAACAAAAAACTTCATATTAATTGACCAAAGCATACGTCAAAGTTCTAAACAATTTCCTACCACAAATTTCCAATGAATTCCTCGCGAATTTCGGCATTATTACAAAAAGCATTTGTCAAACATCTTCACTGAGATCGCCAAATATCTCGCTGAAATCGTAGTCATACGAA
>NW_017082370.1:0-290 GCF_001483705.2 Eufriesea mexicana
GGCCTTGCGGGTGCCAGCAATCGTGGTCGCGACACGTTGGGTCGTGTCAGGTTACGCCTGTTTATATTACGATTGACTACGTTAGGAGGAGGTAGCTTTGTACTATACACTGCTGCCAGGTGGATTCCTGAGATCTGCATTGCTCTAATGTTTTCTTCTTGTCCCTGGGGCGGCCAGCATTAATGTTCGTACCACGCTTGTTTGAGTTAGGTTCCCTTCGCTTTGGATAGGTTAGGATATGTCTGGTCCAGATGGCTTTGACTTTAGTGCTATACACTTCTTTTCTGTGC
>NW_017082371.1:0-290 GCF_001483705.2 Eufriesea mexicana
TCAGTATAATGATTTATAAACTTTTCGCAAATTGTGTGTACATTTTAATACAAGTAAGTTGTAACTCCAATTGATAGCCAATAATTTATTGATTTTTTCATTTTTATCATAAATTTACGTTGCGAAACATATGTTAATAACGATATTAATTTGTTATTGATAAAAAATTCGATAATTTATAAACATGTTGTATAAACTACATTCGTACTTCCATAGTATAAATTTCACTCAGAGGCTTATTTTGAAACTTTGATAACTAATTATAGTTATCCAGTTCAGGCACTGTCAAA
>NW_017082372.1:0-290 GCF_001483705.2 Eufriesea mexicana
GGAAAATTCATTTTTATTGACATTTTTGACTAATATAGTGGTGAACTAACTTTCTTCAATAAACAAGGGGGAAAGATTCTATTGGCGTGATATAGCAATTGCTCTGCAATATAATTGGGCAGGAAATTGCAATTTTATAGACATTTTCCGCTATTATCCTGGTGAGCCAGCTTTCTTGCTTAGATAAGGAGGAAGGACGCTATTGGCGTGCTATGGCCATTGCAATCGTATAGAATCTGCCAGGAAAATTCAGTTTTATTGACATTTTCCGCTAATATCGTGGTGAGCTA
>NW_017082373.1:0-290 GCF_001483705.2 Eufriesea mexicana
CTATATTCCTTGCATACGTAAGAAGGAAAAATTCTATTGGAGTGCTATAGCCACAGCAATGCACAATTATCTGTCTGGAAAATTCAATTTTATTGACATTTCCGATTAATTTCGTGGTGAGCTAGCTTTCTTGCATAAACAAGGAGGAAAGATTATATTGGCAAGGTGTAACCGTTGCAATGTTATAGAATCTCTGTGGAAAATTCAATTTTATTGACATTTTCGAATGATATCGTGGTGAGCCGCCTTCCTTGCATAAGTAAGTAGGAAAGATCCTTTTGGCGTGCTAT
>NW_017082374.1:0-290 GCF_001483705.2 Eufriesea mexicana
CCATCCATACATCCATACAACAATCCATCCATCCATCCATCCATACATCCATACATCCACCATGCATATATCCATAAATCCATCCATTCGTGCCTCCATCCTTCGATACATCCACCCAACCATACATCCATCGATCCATACATCCTTCCATCTATACATCCACCCACAAACCAGTCCATCCCGCCATGCATCCATACATAAGTCAATACACAGATCCATACATACACCCATACATTCTTCCACACATACATCCATACATACGTCCATCCACCAATCCATCAATCCATCAT
>NW_017082375.1:0-290 GCF_001483705.2 Eufriesea mexicana
TCGACGAGCAGACTACGAAGTTTAGGAGTTTTATAGGAGTAGACGATTGAGTATTCTCTCGAGTATTGCCTCAGTCAGTTCACGACCGATTTTTCTACCTAATCGAAATTCTACTTGCTCAAAATTAAGAAAACCAGAGTTCCAGAATTAAAACAAGACTTATCTAGAATTACCTGAATCAAATTCGAATCAGATTTTAAGTGGAACTCGAATAATTCCTGTCACACACTTTTGTTTCGTATCGATGATTATAAAAGTGGCCTAACTCGTATATTTCCCATTGCGAGACA
>NW_017082376.1:0-290 GCF_001483705.2 Eufriesea mexicana
ACTGCCATTATATGGGCTCCTGCGCTCCATTCTCCTCTGTTATGCTCTGCTTGTCTCTGTGGGCGGCAGCAATAATGGTCACGAATCGTTACGTTGGGTTAGATTACGTTCGGTTGTGTTAGACAACCTTGGGATAGGTTAGGGAAACTTTGGCTTTTGCGCTATACGCTGAAATGCAGTCCATTTCCACGCTCTACTGTTCTCTGGTATATTCTGCTTGCCTCTCGGGAGGCCAGCAATAGTGGTCACGGCACGTTAGGTTGGATTACGTTACGTTTGGTTTGGTTGTG
>NW_017082377.1:0-290 GCF_001483705.2 Eufriesea mexicana
AGGAAATATTCTATTGGCGCGCTATAGCCATTACAATGCTGTAGAATATGGCCGGAGCATTCACTCTTACTGACATCCTCGACCAATATCGTGGTGACCTAGCTATCTTGCATATGTAAGGAGGAAAGGTTCTACTGGCGTTCTGTATCCATTGCAATGCTATAGAGTCTTCCTCGAAAATTCAATGTTATTGACATCATCGACTAATATCGTGGTGAGGTAGCTTTCTTGCCTAAATAAGGAAGAACGATTCTATTGGCGTGCTATAGCCATTGCAGTGCTATAGAATC
>NW_017082378.1:0-290 GCF_001483705.2 Eufriesea mexicana
TCTACTGTGATCTATTGCGGTTGCGACTCGTTAGGTATAGATATTCTATGTTTCATTAGGTTAAGCTAGGTCAGGCTAGGTTAGGAACTTTTGTGCTATGGAATGCTATTCGGTAGATTTCTCTGTTCCTCGTTGTTCTCGTATACACTGCTCGTCTCTGGGGAGGCCAGCAAAAGTGGTCGTGGCACGATAGGTTTTGCTGTGCCGGGTATGGTAGTGTTACGATTGGATAGGTTCGGATAGGATTGCTCTGACTCTTATGCTACACACCGCTATTCGGTGGACTTGTG
>NW_017082379.1:0-290 GCF_001483705.2 Eufriesea mexicana
TTTGGGTTAGGCTATCTTTCGCTTTTGTGCTTCACACAGCTATTCTATGGACTTCTGCGCTCTGCAGTGCTCTATCACGATCTGCTTGGCTCTCGTGAGGCCAGTGATAGTGGTCGTGGCACGTCAGGTTGTGTTAGGATACGTTTGGCAGTGCTACGTTTGGTTACGTTAGTATAGGACTGCCCAGGCTCTTGTGATGTGCACTGCTATTCGGTGGATTTCTGCCCTCTGCTGTTATCTAATATGCTCTGCTCTTCTCTGTGGAGACCAGAAATAGTGGCCGCGGCTTG
>NW_017082380.1:0-290 GCF_001483705.2 Eufriesea mexicana
TTTGGGTTAGGCTATCTTTCGCTTTTGTGCTTCACACAGCTATTCTATGGACTTCTGCGCTCTACAGTGCTCTATCACGATCTGCTTGGCTCTCGTGAGGCCAGTGATTGTGGTCGTGGCACGTCAGGTTGTGTTAGGATACGTTTGGCAGTGCTACGCTTGGTTACGTTAGTATAGGACTGCCCAGGCTCTTGTGCTGTGCACTGCTATTCGGTGGATTTCTGCCGTCTGCTGTTATCTAATATGCTCTGCTCTTCTCTGTGGAGACCAGAAATAGTGGCCGCGGCTTG
>NW_017082381.1:0-290 GCF_001483705.2 Eufriesea mexicana
TGATCAATGGAAGTGTCGAATATCTGTATTGGTATTGTCGAATGACAATGAAATAATGAGTGTTGCCGCCTACACACTACTATAGCCATTAAAATAATCTGTTCACTGATAATCTAATTTCTTCAGCAATTGCAGAACTGTCAATGGATAAAGAATTGCAGCTGAAGATATTGACATATATCAATACAATGCTGAGTATAGTAATCTCAGAGCACTGAAATGGCTTTTTCAACCAGGTCACAAATGATATAAATTCTATAGCAATTTTGAAATGACGAAAGCCAGGTAGG
>NW_017082382.1:0-290 GCF_001483705.2 Eufriesea mexicana
TGACCAGACATGATCTGGCCTGGCCTGACCCTACCAGACTTGAACTGTCCTGACATGACCTGAACTGACCTGACCTGATCAGACCTGACCTGACCTGACCATCCCCGACCTTGCCTAGCCTGACCTGACCTGATGTGACCAGACTAGACATGATCTGCTCCGAATTGAACTGACCTGAACTGACCTGACCTGGCCAGAAATTATCTGGCCTGGCCTGTCCTTACCGCACCTGCCCTGCCCTGACATGACCAGACCTGAACTGACCTAACCGGACCTGACCTGCCCTGGGC
>NW_017082383.1:0-290 GCF_001483705.2 Eufriesea mexicana
TACATTCTCCTTCGCCCTTGGGAGGTGAGCAACATAGGTTAAGGCACGTTGGTTTGAGTTAGGCACGCTTGGGTATGTTATGCTTTGTTCGGTTAGATTAGGATGGACTTGACCTATGCGCTATGCACAGCTGTTCGGTGGGTTTCTGCGCTCTACTACGCTCTTGTGTATACTGCTTGGCTCTGGAAAGGCAAGCAACAGGGTTTTACGTACGTTAGGTTGAGTCTAGCTAGGTTCGGTTATGTTACGTTTGCCTAGGTTGGGTAATGATAGCTAAGACTTTTGTGCTA
>NW_017082384.1:0-290 GCF_001483705.2 Eufriesea mexicana
AAAAAACAAATGAAAAATAAGAAATAAAATTTTGTCATTTAAAGATTCGTTGTCGAAAAAATCGAATTTGAATATTCACCTAGTGGATACGCACTTAGCTATGACTTGTATGGATAGATTATCGATACACGAGTATCGGCGATACAATCGGGATGGAGGAATTCTACGTGAAAAAACAAATCGAAAATAAGGAATAAAATTTTTCCATTTAAAACTTCGTTGTCGAAAAAATCAAATTTGAATATTCATCGAGTGGCTGTGCACTTAGCTATGACTTGTATGGATAGACC
>NW_017082385.1:0-290 GCF_001483705.2 Eufriesea mexicana
AGTCCAACCCTGGGATTTTAAATATGGGGTTGATTAACATCCCCTAGGCTCACGTGGTGATGTGAGTAGTGACGTGGTACGTCATTTTGAATTGCTTAGTCGAAAATCCTTGTCGTGGCTTTTCGTTTTTAATTTCTCAGTTCAATCCTGGAATCTTCAGTATAGAGTCGATTAACATACTCTAGGATGATGTAGTGATGTGACTGGTGACGTGGTACGTAATTTCAAATTTTTTAGCCGAACGTCGATGACACAGTTCCTCATTTTTAATTTCTCAGTTCAATCCCGAT
>NW_017082386.1:0-290 GCF_001483705.2 Eufriesea mexicana
ATCACAGTAATATATGCGTTGGAACTCTTTGTTCACTGTTGATTTAAACTGCGTAGTGACTCTAGAATAGCATATGTATAGTGCGGTTATCTCTAGTGACATTTATAACTGACAGTGCGGCTTTCAGTACATCTGCAAAAAGGTCGCTCCTGCCATTCGGCTTATTTGTTCACTGATGGTGTATATGCTACAGCAATAATAGAATGAAATATTCTGGCGCATAGTCCATCGAGATATTAGCAACTGACAAAACAGAGCTGATTACAGACGTCATCGCGTCATTGTAACCG
>NW_017082387.1:0-290 GCF_001483705.2 Eufriesea mexicana
GACTTTTGTGCTGTACACTGCTATTCGGTGGATTTCTGCGCTGTACTGTGATCTACTGTTCCAGAAGTAGCAGCCGCGGCGCTTAAGTTTGTGTTACGTTACGTTTGTATAGGTTAGTTTTGTTTGCGTGTGGTTGGGATATCTTTGACTTTCGTGATATTCACTGGCAATCTATGGACCTCAACGCTCTATTCTCCACTAATGTGCCCTGCTAGGCGACGGGTATTCCAGCAATTGCGGGCTAGGCACGATAGGTTGATATTTGTTGCGTTTGGTTATGTTAGCCTTGG
>NW_017082388.1:0-290 GCF_001483705.2 Eufriesea mexicana
CGCAGAAATCCACCGAATTGCAGTGTACAGCACAAAAGTAGAAACTACCCAATCCTAACCTAACCAAATGTAACATAACCGATCGCATCATAACTCAGCCTAACGTGCCCAGTGCAAGGCTCCTGGCGTCCCCGGCGATAATCAGAGTGTGATAGCGCACAGTAGAGCGATGAAGTCCTGAGAATAGCTGTGTGTAGCACAAAAGTCGTAGCTATCCCAACCTTACCCAACATAGTCTAACATAACAAAACGTAACCTAACACAACCTAACGCGACGCGGCCGTCATTTC
>NW_017082389.1:0-290 GCF_001483705.2 Eufriesea mexicana
TAAGTGCTGTGACAACTATAACATCTGAAGGCTAATTAGAGGCCCGTGTTTCCTTGCCTTGTGAAGTTCAGAATGCCTCAACAAGGACGCAGGTACGAATCACTTCTGTCTCGAAGAAATTATAACAAACGCGTAGATATTTTATCCTATTATATCGTCATCGGTCGAATTATTTTGGGAATTCAACTTTCTCGATGGATCCGGGAAGGTGCGCGTATTTTCTCGTAGAAATTGCAATTTTCTAAGTCGAGGGTTAAACATTTGGAAGACACTTTAACAGGTTACTTGGA
>NW_017082390.1:0-290 GCF_001483705.2 Eufriesea mexicana
CGCCTCCCCAGAGTCGAGCAGAGTATAATAGAGCAATGTAGAGAGCAGGAATCAACCGTATAGGAGTGTACAGCGCAAATGCCAGAGAAATCCTAACCAAGCCTTCCTATCCTATCCTAAGGAATCGAAACCTCACACAACCTAACGTGCCGGGACCACCAATACTGGCCACCCCAGATCCAAGCTGGTAAATCAGAGCACAGTGGAGGGCAAATGTCCACCGAATTGCCGTGTACGGCACAAAGGTCTAATCCATTCTATCCTAACTTGACCAAACGTAACATATACGT
>NW_017082391.1:0-290 GCF_001483705.2 Eufriesea mexicana
ATACTTGCCAGAAAGTAGGTCTATTCAAAATCTATAACCTATTATAGCTTGGTGAATAGATCGGCAGTCGCCTTCAATCCAATGGCAAGTACAGCCATCTACTTGCGAGAGAATAGGATTATTCAATATCTATAATCTGTTACAGCTTGGTGAATATATGGCATAACGCCTTCAATCCAATGGCAAGTACAGCCACCTACTTGCCAGAGAGTAGGACTATTCAATACCTATAATCTGTTATAGCTTGGTGAATAGATCGCCTGACGCCTTCAATCCAATGGCAAGTATGT
>NW_017082392.1:0-290 GCF_001483705.2 Eufriesea mexicana
GGTTTATGTATGGATGGATGGATATATGGATGGATGTATGTTTGGGTGGATAGATGTATGGGTTCGTGGATGTGTGGACGGATGGATGTATGGATTGACGGATGTGTGAATGGATTGATGTATGGATTGTCGGATGGACGGATGTATGTATATATGGATGTATATATGTATGTATGTATGGATGGATGGATGTATGGTTGGATGGAAGTATGGATGGATGGATTTATGGATGTTCGTATTTATGAATGTATGGGCGTATGGTTGGACGGATGTACGGTTGGATGGATGAT
>NW_017082393.1:0-290 GCF_001483705.2 Eufriesea mexicana
GTTCGTGCTATTCACTGCATTGCGCTGGATTTCGGTCTATACTGCGCTTTGGAGCGATCTTCTGGTCTATAAGGTGGCGGGCAGTGGTGGCATCGTCAAGATAGGTTGCGTCATGTTACGTTTAGACATATCAGGTTTTGCTAGATTATGACATGCTAAATTGACTTCTATGCTTCACACTGCTATTCGGTGGATTCCAGTGATCTACTCTGCTCTTCTACATTGTATTTTACTCTGGGGAGGCCAGGAGCAGCGGTCACGGCACGCTACACTGAGTTATGCTACGCTCG
>NW_017082394.1:0-290 GCF_001483705.2 Eufriesea mexicana
TAACCCAACACAACTTAACGTGCCGCGACCGCTATGTCTGGCCTCCCTAGGAACAAGCTGAACACATTAGTGGAAAGTAGAGCGCAGAAATCCATGGAATCGCAGTGCATCGCACAATAGTTATTACTATCCTAACCTAACATAACCAAACGGTACATAACCGAACGCAGCCAAGCTCAACCCAACGTGCCTCGACCACTATTGCTGGCCACCCCAGAGCTGAGCAGAACATATTAGTAGGGAGTACAATGCAGAAATCCATTTATCACTGTGCATATCAGAAAAGCCAA
>NW_017082395.1:0-290 GCF_001483705.2 Eufriesea mexicana
AGCGATAATGGTTCAGTCCATTGTCATTCTAAAATTGCAATAGAGTATTAAACATCACTGAACGGATTATTTCAACTGCTACTTGGCTCTATTGGTAGATGTAACAAATACCGTTCTAGGAACAGTGAACATCTTTATCCATAAGTGTTGCATACCTTGATCATTTTAGAGCTCCTACGAAATTTAAATCATCAGTGAATAGAAGGATCCACTGGTTGCAATATTCGTACGATGGCTACACAGTAATGTTATGCCAACTGTAAACGTTTCGAGAGATAACGGGACAGTGC
>NW_017082396.1:0-290 GCF_001483705.2 Eufriesea mexicana
GACGTATGTATGGACGTTTGTATGGATGTACGTATGGATGGATGAGTGCATGGATGGATGGATATGTGGATGTATGGATGTGTGGATGTATGGATGTATGGATGGGTGGACGTATAGATGGGTGGATGTATGGATGGATGGATGTATTTATGTATGGACGTTTGTATGCATGGATGTATGAATGTATGCCCGTAATTGCGTTATGGATTTACGGATGTATGCATGCGTGGATGTATGGATTTAAGAATATATGGATGTACGGAGGCATGGTTGTATGTATTTGTGGGTGG
>NW_017082397.1:0-290 GCF_001483705.2 Eufriesea mexicana
TTCAATCCAATGGCAAGTACAGCCATCTACTTGCCAGAGAATTAGTCTATTCAATATCTATAATCTGTCATAGCTTGGTGATTAGAACGCCTAAGGTATTCAATCCAATGGCAAGAACAGACATCTACATGCCAGACAATATGTATATTCATATTCTATAACATGTTGTAGCTTGGTGAATAGATCGCCTAGCGCCTTCAATCCAATGGCAAGTACAGTCATCTACTTTCCGGAGAATAGGTCAATCCAAATATATAACCTGTTATAGAATGGAGAATAGATCGCCCAAC
>NW_017082398.1:0-290 GCF_001483705.2 Eufriesea mexicana
CCTGACCTGACCATATATGACATTGCCTGGCCTGGCCTGACCTGAACTGACCTCTCCTGACGTCTCCTGACTCGACATGACCTGACATGACCTGACCTGACCTGACATGACCTGAGCAGACCTGACCTGGCCTGTCCTGACCGGACTGATCTGACATGACCTGACCTGACCTGACCTGGCCTGACCTGGCCTACCATTACCAGACTTGACCTGACCTGACCTGACACGACCTGACCTGACCTGACCTGACATGACCTGACCTGACCTGACCTGATCTGACATGACCTGAC
>NW_017082399.1:0-291 GCF_001483705.2 Eufriesea mexicana
CAATGGATGTGTAAAACTCATTGGTAGAGTTTAGTAGAGGATTGTGAATATTTTATGGGTTGAGTCGTAATTATGGTTTATTATGTTTCGGCACTAAATCGAAAATCTGTAACGAAGTGACGGAATTAAATTAGGCAGAATGGTGAAGAAGTGATGTTTACAATAACGAAAATAAGTTAATTTGAATGCTAAATAAACGAGGTTAATGGTAACGAGAATGAATTAAACCGTAAAGAAATAGTTATTAGTAATAATAAGAATGAATTAAATAGAATACTAAATTGATAGTGT
>NW_017082400.1:0-291 GCF_001483705.2 Eufriesea mexicana
TCACCACGATATTAGTCAAAAATGTCAATTATATTGGACTTTAAAGTCTGATTCTATGGCAATGCATTGGCTATAGCAAACCTATAGTATAATTCCTCCTTATTCAGCCAGTAAAGCATCCTCAACACGATATTGGTCGAAAATGTCAATAAAATCTGACTTTTGAGTCAGATTCTACGGCAATGCATTGGCTATGGCAAAGCGATAGTATCTTTCCGCCTTATTCGAGCAGAAAAGCTTGCTCACCACGATATTAGTCGTAAATGTCAATAGAATTGCACTTTTCAGTCA
>NW_017082401.1:0-291 GCF_001483705.2 Eufriesea mexicana
ATATTAATTTACTAATTACTATCGAGGTTTTCGAGATCGCGAAATCGACCGATTCCAAGCACTCGTTTACGATCGGTAAATTAATATATATTCCCGGTTACACGTTTCCAAGATGGAATCGTTGATCGCAAGAACAGGGAACTTGGAATCGAATATTCCTAGCCTATTATGGAAGACAGAGACCTCGTTCGTAATCGATAAATGAATATTCCTGATCGCGATTTTTTGAAGATCGCGGAATCACTGGATCGCAAAGAGAAAAATTAATTTCTGGTCGAATTTGCGAGAAAA
>NW_017082402.1:0-291 GCF_001483705.2 Eufriesea mexicana
CAATTCCCCAGGGCTCTTTATTTCCTTCCTCGGTGACGAACTGGCGCCAGTTTTGGATCTTCGTGTTCGTCACCATTCTGGTGTACTTCCTTCGTACTTCGCGGTATCTCTGCTTCTCTGTCTCCCTCCTTGCGGGGTCCTTGGTCCCCTGGTATCTCCTTCTTGCTCGGTACGCATCCCTCTTGGCACGTGTGAGATCTTGGGTCCACCAAGGGTTGGACCTTTCGAGCCATTTCTTCTTCGGTATGGCCGCGTCGCAGGCTTTGGTGAGAACCCGCTCCAGCTCTACGG
>NW_017082403.1:0-291 GCF_001483705.2 Eufriesea mexicana
TGCGTGATGGACAGATATTATTGACCTGGGTGCTTGGTTGGATGATGACAAGGAAATTCGTTACTTCTTTGTTTATTTTGTAGTAGTTCTAAGCCATTTTTGACTAATAAGAAGATTAACGCATTAACACTTAGCTGATCGATGGGGGAGATCTCCCCATTTTAAAGTAAGCCGGTGCCCGACCGATCAGGGAGATCTCCTATTTTGACCTTAGCAACGCGTTTCTCGTTTTCGGTTATTACTTACACTACCTTCATTTGGAGTTGTTCGCAATTACTGACGAACTGCTTC
>NW_017082404.1:0-291 GCF_001483705.2 Eufriesea mexicana
AAATATGGGTTTGTAAGTTCCGTGTAGTTGTTTTCAACTTTATATTGATCGAAAGAATCGCTGTGTCGTCCGCAAACTTGTATACTGAAGTGTTTTTTGTGATTGAAATATCGGCTGTACAGAGAGTATATAGGATAGGATAGGACTGAGGACGCTTTCCTGTGGATCTCCAACGACAATATAGTTTATTTTAGAGTAGCAATTTCTGATTCTCACATAAAATGAACAATTTGTAAGATATGAGACAATGAAATTGCAGAGGTTTTCTAGAATATTTTCTGCTAATTTATT
>NW_017082405.1:0-291 GCF_001483705.2 Eufriesea mexicana
TCAATAATAGTGGTCGTGGTACGTTAGGCTGAGTTATGCCAAGGTTGGATGTATTAGGATAGGTTGGCTTTGACTTTTGTACTGTACACTGTCATTCGGTGGACTTCTACGCTCTAGTATGCTCTTATATGTTCTGATTGGCTCTGCAGTGGTCACTAACAGTGTCATCGGCACGTTAGGTTGAGTAATGTTACGTTTCGTTAGGTTTGGTTAGGAAGGCGCGGTTGGGATTTCTTCGTCTTTTGTGCAATGAACTGTTATACGGAAGATTCCTGCGCTATACATTGCTCT
>NW_017082406.1:0-291 GCF_001483705.2 Eufriesea mexicana
CCACGCCAGTATTGCTGACCTTCACAAAGCCAAGCAGAATAGGCTAGAGCACAGCAGAGCACACAAATCCGCGGCGCTACAGTGTAGGGCGCAAAAGTCGGAGATACCATATCCCAACCAGGCATAACCAAACCCAAACTCACGTAGCCAAGCACAACATAACGTGCCAAGAAAACCATTGCAGTGTTTTTCATAGTCAAGCTGAACGTATGTGGTCGCAGTAGAGATCAGAAGACTACCGAATAACAGTCTATACCATGAAGGTCAAAGCTGTCCAAACCAGACCTAAGC
>NW_017082407.1:0-291 GCF_001483705.2 Eufriesea mexicana
CACAGCCTGTCGTGGCACGACAACTATTGGTGGCTTCACCAGATTCGAGCAGGGTATAGTAGAGCACAGTAGAGCGCAGAAGGCGGCCAAATAGCAGTGCATAGCGCAAAAGTCAAAGACACACGGACCAATACCTGACCTAACATAAGCAAACGAAACGTAACGCAGCACAGTCGAACGTGCCGCGATCACTGCTCCCGGCCTCCCCAGGGCCATGCAGAACATATTAGAGCAGGGTATAGCGCAAAAATCCACAGCACCGCAGTGCAGATCAGAAAAGTCGAAGACACC
>NW_017082408.1:0-290 GCF_001483705.2 Eufriesea mexicana
TTATTGACATTTTCGACTAATATCGTGGTAAGCTAACTTTCTTGGATAAATAAGGAGGAAATACTCTATTGGCGTGCTATTGCCATTCCAACGCTATAGAGTCTGTGCGGCAAATACAATTTCATTGACATTTTCGACCAATATCAGTGTGAGCTTTCTTTCTTGCATAAATAAGGAGAAAAGATTCTATTCTCGTGCTATAGGCTTCGCAAAGCTATAGAATCCTCCTGGAAAATACAATTTCATTGACATTCTCGATTAATAGCGTGGTGAGCTAACTTTATTGCATA
>NW_017082409.1:0-291 GCF_001483705.2 Eufriesea mexicana
AGTAATATATATCGTGATTATCAGTAGCTTCTGTGATTAATTAATTGACAGGTTCGATTATATAACTTACATACAAGTACCTCCAATTAAGTACAAATTCTCTTACGACTTTCTGGGATTTTTTAATCAAAACTGTGAACAATGTTTTCAGAACTGTTCTCCGAAACCAAACGATCTGTCAAATGATAAAAATCCTGTCAAATTGAGATGCATTCAGGAACTACGCACCATGTCTGATGTACCTAATCGATGGATACCACCTATCGCTATGTAAAAATCAATTAATCCATG
>NW_017082410.1:0-290 GCF_001483705.2 Eufriesea mexicana
CATTGCAATGCTATAGAATCTGGCTGGAAAATTCAATTTTATTGACCTTTTCGAATAATGTCGTGGCGACCTAATTTTCTTGCATACACAAGGGGGAAAGATTCTATTGGCGTGTTATATCCATTGTAATGCCATAGAAGCTGTGTGGAAAATTGGGTTTAATTGACATTTTCGACTAATATCGTGGTGGGCTAACTTTCCTGCAGAAATAAGGAGGAGAGACTCTGGTGGCGTGATACAGCCATTGCAATCCTATAGGATCTGGCTGGAGAATACATTTTTATTGACAT
>NW_017082411.1:0-291 GCF_001483705.2 Eufriesea mexicana
GAAATATTCGATTGGCGTGCTATTGCCATTGCAATGCCAAAGAATCTTGCTGGAAAATTCATTTCTATTGACATTTTCCACTGATATCGTGGTGAGCCAACTTCCTTACATAAATAAGGAGGAAACATTCAATTGGCGTGCTATAGGCACTGCAATGCTATCGAATCGTCCTGGAAAGTTTAATGTTATTGTCATTCTCTACCGATATCGTGGTGAGCTATCTTCCTTCCCTAAGTAAGGTGGATAGATCCTTCAGGAGTGCTATAGCCATTGCAATGCAGTGGAATCTGG
>NW_017082412.1:0-290 GCF_001483705.2 Eufriesea mexicana
GTACAGCCATCTACTTGCCAGAGAATAGGCCTATTCAAAACCTATAGTTCGTTATAGCTTGCTAAATAGGTCGCGTAACGCCTTCAACCAATGGCAATTACAGCCATTTACTTGTCAGAGAATAGGTCTATTCAAAATCTATAACACGTTATAGCTTGGTGAATCGATCGCCTAATGCCTTCAATCCAACGGCAAGTACAGTCATCTACTTGCCAGAGAGTAGGTCCATTCAAAATCTATGATCCGTTACAGCTTGGTGAATAGATCGCCTAACGCCATCAATTCCATGG
>NW_017082413.1:0-291 GCF_001483705.2 Eufriesea mexicana
AATTTTATCGACATTTTCGACTGCTATTGTGGTGAGCTAATATTGTTGCATAAATAAGGAGAAGATATTCTATTGGCATGGTATGTCCATTGCAGTGCTATAGAATCTGACTGGAAAATTCAAATTTTTTGACATTTTCGACTAATATCGAGGTGAGCTAATTTTGTTGCATAAATACGGAGAAAAGAATCTATTGGCAGGTTATAGCGATTGCAATACTATACAATATGACTGGAAAATTAAATTTTATTGACATTTTCGACTACTATCGTGGTGAGCTGATTTTGTTGC
>NW_017082414.1:0-291 GCF_001483705.2 Eufriesea mexicana
CTGAAAAATCGGGATCCCGATAATTTCTTGGATCTCGGGCAATTTTGAGATCCCATTCCGTCCCCTCTTCTTTCGTTTTGTTTCGGATATCAGGATTCCGAACATTTGTGACAACTCGTTTCGTCTCATCCCGCGTTCCCTCGACCCCTGTACTCCCGTTTCGTCTAAAAAATCGGGATCCCAATAATTTCTTTGATCTCGGGCAATTTTGAGATCCTATTTTATCCCCTCTTCTTCCGTCTCGTTTCGGATATCAGGATCCCGGACATTTTTGACAACCCATTTCGTCCC
>NW_017082415.1:0-291 GCF_001483705.2 Eufriesea mexicana
AGCCAAATCTACGCAATGGGACGAACTCCTCGCGACGCTCGAAAACGATCCGTGGGACGCCCCTATCAGTTAGTAATGGGGAAGTTAAGTGCATGGGCGCCCACCGTGACCGAACGTATGGACCACGAGCTCCTGCGGCGGGTGATCGACACCCTCTTCCCTGCGATGGCGGCGGAGGGGATGAAACCCGCTGCAGTGCTGTCGGAACTGGTCGGATGGTCCGACGAGTTGGGGGTCTCGCGCGACTAGTTGGTCCGTGCGGTCGTTAGGATTGCGGCGAGGAGCACCGCC
>NW_017082416.1:0-291 GCF_001483705.2 Eufriesea mexicana
GCACAGCCATTAACATAGTAATGCGGCCGTCGGGCTACTTTGATCGTTAGTAACGCTAATTCCGTAGCAATAATGGAGTAGTCCACTTTTTATGTTATGGCTTGAGCTACCTACATATGACAGTACAATACTTAGTACATCCACCATCAGAGCATTGTTGCCGTCGGATTAATTTGTTCACTGATGACTTACATTCTATAGCACTTCTAGAATGTTATTATACAGACTCAGCGACGCCCGATATATTAACTGTCGACAATACTTTGTTGAGTGCAGCCGTCGTCACAGTGA
>NW_017082417.1:0-291 GCF_001483705.2 Eufriesea mexicana
CCAAAGTATAACAGTGTAAAGCAGGAAAGTCGAAGCTATCAAAACCAAACATAGCCCAACCCGACCTAAGCATACGCAACCTAACACACCGTAACTAGCCATAAACACTATGCTGGCCTACACAGACACGCGCTCGGTACAGTAGAGCAATGTAGAGCGCAGAAAGCCGCGGAATAGCAGTGCATAGCACAATGGTCAAAGCTACACTATCCACACCTAACCAAACCCAGCCAAACCAAACGTAACCTAACTGAACTTAACCTGCCGAGACTACAACTACTGGCACCCACA
>NW_017082418.1:0-291 GCF_001483705.2 Eufriesea mexicana
AGGACACTATTCCTGGCCTACCCATGGTCAAGCAGAATACAATGGAGCAGAGTGGAGCGCGGAAGACCTCTGAGTAGCAGTGTATAGCACGAAGGTCAGTGATAACCTGACCGAGCTCACACTAGCCAATCATAACCGAACGTAACACAACTCAACCTAGCGAGCGGAGACCACAATTGCTGCCCTCCCGAGAGGCAAGCAGGAATTAGATCACAGTAGAGCGCAGACACCCGCGGAGAGCGGTGTATAGCACAAAAGTCTAAGCTATCCTATCCTGACCTCACCAAACGT
>NW_017082419.1:0-291 GCF_001483705.2 Eufriesea mexicana
TTCCTAACGTGTCGAGACCTCTATCGCTGCCATTCGCAGAGCCAAGCAGAAAATATTAGAGGAAAATAGTGCGCTGATGTGCATAGAATCGCAGTGCATAGCACAATAGTCGAAGCTAGACTCTCCTGACGTAGCCAAACGTAGCATAGCCTAACTCAGCCTAACGAGCCGAGACCACTACTGCGGCATCCCCAGGGTGCACCAGAGTACAGTAGCGCAATGTAGAGGGTAGAAATGCACCCAATAGCGTTGTATAGCACAAACCTCGAAGCTACGCTGTCCTAACCTAAC
>NW_017082420.1:0-291 GCF_001483705.2 Eufriesea mexicana
GGCATGGTCTAGATTTGTTCAGTTAGGCTACGTTTGGTTAGGTTAGGTTAGGTTGGATTAGGTCAGTATAGCGTTGACCTTTGTGCTCAACACTGATATTCAGTGGGCTTCCGTGCTCTACTGTATTCTACCATACTCCGATTGTATCTGGGGCGTCAGCAAGTGTGGTCGCGGCACCTTTTGTTGGGATGCGTTACGTTTAGGATAGATTAGGTTATGTTTGGTTAAGTTACGTTTGGCTAGGTTGGGAAAGGATAGCATTGACCTTTGTGTCATACCCTGCTCTTCTGC
>NW_017082421.1:0-291 GCF_001483705.2 Eufriesea mexicana
GGTTTGTCATAGGTATAGAGTATAGAGAAACTAGATATAGAGTACCAAAAATTTGAAAATTAGGTTATAAGGAATACAAATTTAGCCAAAAATTCACTTTATAGTGTTGGGGAATTATTTTCGCGAAAGTGGTAAATAATTAGAATATTAAATTATTTAATATTTTATTTCCACATATTTTGGAAGAAATATGAATGATTTATATTACATTTATAATCACAGGTACACCTATGTATATATATAAATAATTAAGCTTCGAATAAGTACTTTAGGATTAAAATTTAAATAAAT
>NW_017082422.1:0-291 GCF_001483705.2 Eufriesea mexicana
TGAACGGATGTACGGATGTATGGATGTATGTATGAATGGATGTACGGATGGATGGATGCACCGACTGATGGACGTACGGATGGATGCATTTATAGGGGTATGTGTGTGGGGATGTATGGATGAGTATATGTATGGATGAATGGATGTACGGTCGGATGGATTTGTGGATGTGTGGATGGGTGGATGTATGTAAGGATGTATGCATGGATGTACGTATGGATGCATTTGCGGATGTATCTATTCATGTATGTATGGATGAGTGTATGGGTGTATGCATGGACGTATGGATGT
>NW_017082423.1:0-291 GCF_001483705.2 Eufriesea mexicana
TTTCGTCCGAACACAACGACGAATAACACGTAACTGAGACAGAAAGACAAAGGCGAAAATTAATCACGAGCCTAATCCGTGTTGTTCACATTGGACCCTATCGATGAACCACGTCTCTCGCCCGTGATACTCGTGTCTGGCCCGATATCCTTATCACGAGTCACACGATATTGAGAGCGGAGGGGTTGAAGAGACGTTCGCAAAGTCGAACACGGGAATAAAAGTATCTTCAACTTCCTAGATATATATTGATTCGTAGAATGGAAGGATATAACATAGAATTCGCGACGT
>NW_017082424.1:0-291 GCF_001483705.2 Eufriesea mexicana
AGCTACCATAACCAAACATAGCGTAACCCAACGAAGAAAAACGTAACCAAACTCAACCTGACGCACCAGGACCACTATGGCTGGCCTCCACAGGACCGAGAAGGTTGTAGTAGAGTTCCATCGAGCGCAGAAGTCCGCCCAATGCAGTGTACAGCACGAAGATCAAAGACAACGATACCGTGCCTGACATAAGCTAATCAAACCAAGTGTTACATATAACAACCTAACGTGCCGAGAACACTGTTGCCGGCGTCCCAGTGACAAGCAGAATATGACAGAGCCCAGTAGAGC
>NW_017082425.1:0-291 GCF_001483705.2 Eufriesea mexicana
AGTAGTGGGCAGAAATCCACCGAATGGGAGTGTATAGCAGAAATGTCAGATCTACCCTCTCCTGACCTATCTAAACGTAACATTAGCAGACATAACGTAACCCAAACTCACGTGCCACGACAGGTATTGCAGAGCTAGCGAGAGCTGAGCAGGGTGTAGCAGAGAAATGAAGAACGCTGGAAGCTTCCGGATAGCAGTGTATAGCACAAAAGTCAAAGCTATCCTAATTAAACCTAACCAAACGTAAACTAACGAAACGTAAAGTAACCCAACCTTACGTGCCGAGATCAC
>NW_017082426.1:0-290 GCF_001483705.2 Eufriesea mexicana
ATTCAATTTTATTGACATTTTCGACTAATATCGTGGTGAGCTAACTTTCGTCCATAAATAAGGGGAGAAGATTCTATTGCCGTGGTATAGCCATTATAATAATATAGAATCAGGCTGGATAGTTCAATTTTATTGTCAATTTCGACTAATATCGTGTTGAGCTAACTTTGCTGCATAAATAAGGAGGAAAGATTCTATTGACGTGCTATAGCATTTGTAATGCTATGGAATCTGGCTGGAAAATTCAATTTTAGTGACATTTTCGACTAATATCGTGGTGAGCTAGCTTT
>NW_017082427.1:0-291 GCF_001483705.2 Eufriesea mexicana
TATATTCTACTTGGCTAAGCGGAGGCCATCAGTAGCGGTCGTGGTATGTCAGATTGGTTTACGTTTCGTCTGCTTATGTTCCGATCCGGTAGGTTGGGACACGATAAGTTTGACTTTTGCGCCATTAACTGTTATAAGTCGGATTTCTGCGCTTTACTGTGCTCTAATATGCACTGCTTGGTGCTGGGGATGACAGCAGTAGTGGCCTCGGCACGTTGGGTTGAGTTCTGCTTCGTTTGGCTGGGTAATATTCAGTCAGGTAGGCTAGGATATCTTCAACTTTTCTGCTTT
>NW_017082428.1:0-290 GCF_001483705.2 Eufriesea mexicana
TATTATTCGGAAATGTCAATGAAATTGATTTTTCCGGCCAGATTCTATAGCATTGCAATGGTTCTAGCTTGCCAATAGAATCTTTCCTCCTTATTTATGCAAGGAAGTTGCCACACCACGATATTAGTCGAAAATGTCAATAAATTTGAATTTTCCAGCAAGATTGTATAGCTTTGCTATGGCTATAGCAAGCCAATAGAATCTTGCATACTTATTTAAGCAGGAAGGTTAACTCACCACGATATTAGCCGAAAATGTCAATAAAAATGAATTTTCCAGCCAGATTCTAC
>NW_017082429.1:0-291 GCF_001483705.2 Eufriesea mexicana
TCCATCCACCCATCCACCCATCCATCCATGCTTCCATAGAGACATCAATACATACATCCTTACGTTCGTCCATACACCCATACATTGAACCATACATACATCCATAGATTCATCCGTAAATGCATGCATACATACATTCATCCATACATCCCCACATCCGTACATCCATAAATGCTTCCACCCGTACGTCCATCATTCGTAACATCAATCCATCCATACGTCCATACGTACATACATCCATACATCCGTGAATCCATACATCTGTACATCCGTTCATCCATACCACAATCC
>NW_017082430.1:0-290 GCF_001483705.2 Eufriesea mexicana
TAGAATCAGGCTGGAATATTCAATTATATTGTCATTTTCGACTAATATCGTGGTGAGCTAACGCTCTTGCATAAATATGGATGACAGATATTATTGGCGTGCCAAAGCCATTGCAATGCTATAGAGTCAGACCGGGGAATACAATTTTTTTGAAATTTTCAACTTATACCGTTGTGAGCAAGCTTTTTTGCATAAATAAGGAGAAAAGATTCTATCGCCGTGCTATTGCCATCGAAATGCTATAGAATCAGGCTGGAAAGTTCAATTTTATTGACATTTTCGACTAATAT
>NW_017082431.1:0-291 GCF_001483705.2 Eufriesea mexicana
ATATCCTAACTTAACCCAGACAAAGCTAACCTAACCCAACGTAACTTAACTGGACCTAGCACACCGCGGCCACTATTTTCGGCATCTGCAGAGCAAAGCGGAGCACGCTTGATCAGAGTAGTGCGCCGAAATCCACCGAATAGCAGTGTATGTCAAAAAAGTCAGAGCTATCCTATCCTAACCCAACCCAACTTAACCTAACCAAACGTAATCTATCTCAACCTAACTTATCGCGACCAGTACTGCCGACCGCCACAGAGTCCAACAGAGCATTTTAAAGGAGAGTAGAGC
>NW_017082432.1:0-291 GCF_001483705.2 Eufriesea mexicana
TGGCAGTATCGATAGGTGGATGTATGGATGGATAGAGGTATGGATGGACGGATCTACGGATGTATGTAGGTATGGATGTATATATGTACGGACGTATGGATGGATGGATCTATGGTTAGATGGATTTAGGGATGGGTGGATGGGTGGATGGACGGATGGATGGATGGATGCGTGTATGGAAGGGCGAATGTACGGATGTATGTGTGGATGGATGCATGGATGTATGTATGTGTGGATGTATGAATGTGTGGATGTATGGATGTATGTATGGATGAATGTATTGTTGTATGT
>NW_017082433.1:0-291 GCF_001483705.2 Eufriesea mexicana
ATGACACACGACATTTATGTAGAATTACTGTGACTATTGTTATTATTTTAGAATGTTCTCTTCTAGGAGCCAATGGCTCATACTAACTATGTAAATCAGTCGTGTAAGAGACACTAATATAATAACATTCACTTTAAAAATATATATACACATACCAATCCATTGCCCAGTTATTTTAACAAAATTATAACAATTATAAACAAAGGATGTCGTCTCATCCAACGATACCCACTCTTCAGACAACGACATGCAACACCGGTAATTTTCCATCTTTCTTAATAAAGAATGCAA
>NW_017082434.1:0-291 GCF_001483705.2 Eufriesea mexicana
CGTAACGTAACCAAACGTAACGTAACTCACCCTAACGTGACGCAAACACTATTGCTGACCTGCCCAGGGCCATGCGAAATATATTAGAGGAGTGAAGAGAGCAGAAACCCACAAAATCGCAGGGTATAGCGGAAAAGTCAAAGCAATCCATGTCGAACCCAAGCATATATAGTCTGACCAAACGACTCCTAACCCTATATGGCGAGCGGCGACCACTATTGATGGACGCCCCAGGGACAAGCAGAATACAGTAGAGCGCAGCAGAGCGTTGAAGTCCATAGAATCAGTGTG
>NW_017082435.1:0-291 GCF_001483705.2 Eufriesea mexicana
CTCTAATACGTTCTGCTGGGCGCTGGGGAGGCCAGCAGTATTGGTCTCGGCACGATAGGTAGTGCCACGTTACGTTTGGTTTCATTACGTTTGGTTAGGTTAGGGTAGGATAGCCTCGATATAAGTGCTATGCACTGCTAGTAGGTGGATATCTGCGCACTGCTTTATTCTAATATCTTCTGCTTGTCCCTGTGGAGACATCCATATTTGTGTCGGCACCTTTGGGCTAGTTACGTTACGCCTAGTTACGTTCCCTCTGGATAGGCTAGAATAGGACAGCTAAAACTGTTG
>NW_017082436.1:0-291 GCF_001483705.2 Eufriesea mexicana
TTATAACTTGAATATTATAATTCGAAATTTGTTATTTTTTACAATTATGCAAAGTACTGGACAGTAAAGGAAAAATGAATAAAATATAGAATAAAGAAAAATGGTATTCAAATTAAGTATTTCAGTTAATTTTGAAAGTCTACACCTGTATACTTAATTTTAAGTGACAACGAGTATACTTAACAAAAACAGAGTAAGTGCGCTATATTACAAAATTTAAAGAAATTATAACAAAATAAAAAATTTCACTAGCTATTTTTTTTGAAAAATTTATATTTCTATTATTAGTAA
>NW_017082437.1:0-291 GCF_001483705.2 Eufriesea mexicana
TGGATAAATAAGGAGGAAAGATTCTATTGGCGTGCTTTTGCCATCGCAATGCCATAGAATCTGACTGGAAAGTTCAATTTTACTGACGCTTTCAACTAATATCGTGGTGAGCTACATTTCTTGCATAAAAAAAGCGGAAAGATTCTATTGGCGTGCTTTTGCCATCGCAATGCCAATGAATCTGGTGGGAAAAATCAATTTTAATGATATTTTCGACTATTATGGTGTTGAGCTAACTTTCTTCCATACATCAGGAGGAAAGATTCTTTTGGCATACTATAGGCAGTGCAA
>NW_017082438.1:0-291 GCF_001483705.2 Eufriesea mexicana
AATGTTAATAATGTTTATCTTCTGCTTTTGAGCTATACACTGCTCTGCGGTGGTTTTTTGCCTTCTAATGTTCTCTAGTACATTATGCTTGCCTCTGGGGATAATAGCAATAGTGGTCTCGGCACGTTACGTTGGGTTATTCTGCCTTTGGTTAGGTTGGCTTATATCAGGTGGCGTTAGGATGTGTTCGACTTTTGAGCTACATACAGCAGTGCGGTGGATTTCAGTGCTCTACTCTGATCTAGTAGGTTCAGCTTCACTCTGCGGAGGCCAGCAAGTGTGCCTCCGGGA
>NW_017082439.1:0-291 GCF_001483705.2 Eufriesea mexicana
ATGTATGGATGGATGTATGGATGTATGTATGGATGTACGCATGGATGGACAAATGTATGTATGTATGTATGGAATTACGTGTGGATGTATGTATGGATGTTTATGTGGATGTATGTATGGATATATGTATGGATGCATGTATGGATGTATGTATGGATGTATGTGTGGATGAATGTGGGGATGTATGTGTGGATGGATGGATGTACGCATGGATGAATGTATGGATGGAGGTATATACGGGTAGATGTATGGGTCGATGGATGGGGGTATGTATGGTTGTATGTGTGTATG
>NW_017082440.1:0-291 GCF_001483705.2 Eufriesea mexicana
GAGGCAGCGGCAAAAGCCGTTGTAGAGACACCCGAGATGGCTAACCCGATGTATTCGGTCGGCCCTATAATAGTCGGCAGCATCGCAGTGCACCTCGAGCACTCCAACTTTCCGCCCTTGGTCCAGCGGACATTTCGTGATATGCAGGCCGTTGAAGATCGGCTTGCCCGAAAACTCCCGTTTTGTGCCTTCCTACACGGGTGCACAACAGCCCTCGCTGTAAATATGATCGATTTGCAGCAAAATGAAAATAAAGATGGCGGCCTACGCGCTGAAGGCGACGTGGGTGAC
>NW_017082441.1:0-291 GCF_001483705.2 Eufriesea mexicana
AAGTATGCTCTACATGGCTCTGTGGAGGCCAGCAATGGTATCCTCGGCGCGTAACATTTTGTTTGGCTACGTTCGGCTGCGTTAGGTTAGGACCGGTTAGGTTTGGACCGATTAGGTTGGGATATCTTTGACTTTTGCGCTACATACTGCAGTGCGGTGGATTACTGCGCTCTTCTGTGCTCCAGTATATTCTGCTTGTATCTGAGGAGGCAAGCAATAGTGGTCTCTGCACGCTAGGTTGACAAAGGTTACGCTTTGCTTGGCTAGATTAGGATAGGTTTGATTAGGATA
>NW_017082442.1:0-291 GCF_001483705.2 Eufriesea mexicana
GTTTCATTCTCGCACATTCTTCTAAACATCTTTTCAAATATCATTCACATAATGTGACCGAGTGTCATTCAGTGTGAACAATATTTCAAAAAATATTTAAAAGAATGTACGAGAAGGAAACAATTCTCTGAGAAATATCAACGAGAGAACACGTAAAGTCATAGTTATTAACAATGTCATAGTGAGAGAAGAAATTCCTGAAAAGAGTGCACCGATTTTATTATTTCGATTAATTTATTATTTAAATAGTTAAACTCAACCCTTTGCGCTCGATGATTTTTTGGCTAAAGA
>NW_017082443.1:0-291 GCF_001483705.2 Eufriesea mexicana
AGCTTTGGTGTTTGCGCTGTACACTGCTATTCGGTTGATATCTGCGCTCTGCATTGCTCTACTAGAATCTGCTTGTCTCTGGGAAGGCACGAAATAGTGGTTGCGGCATATTTGTTCGAGTTACGTTACGTTTGACTTGGTCAGGGCAGGTAAAGTTTGGTTAGAATGGCTTCGACGTTCGTGACATACACTGCTATACGGCGGACATCAGCGTTCCACTATGCTCTAGTATATTATGCTTGGCTATGTGGTGGCCAGCAGTGGCGCTCTCGGCTAGATAGGTTGAGTTAG
>NW_017082444.1:0-291 GCF_001483705.2 Eufriesea mexicana
ACGATAAAGACTCGGCCTGACCCATCGATCTTCTCGAATTATGAACCGCGAAATTCTTGCGAAATGCGTGAAACAGTGGAAGAAGGAACAATAGCACTCGCTCGCTGGTTTTCTACCTTTTTTCCCGGAAATTATCCCCCGATTCGAGGCTAATAACATTGGAAAGATACGAATCTGTGGTCCTCCCTCGAAAATGCGAAATCCGCCTATGAATGAGCAGGTGAAAGAGCAAGCGATCTTGGCTTTGAATACACGGATTAACCCCAGGTGACTCGAAAATACTCGAACTGA
>NW_017082445.1:0-291 GCF_001483705.2 Eufriesea mexicana
CAACGGCTGCGTTACTGTGACCGTGGTTCTACTCAGTACTTTGTCTTCAAATGTTAATATCTCAAGGGAAAGTGTATCCGTGGCTTGTTATTGTAGAATTGGTATAGAATTCAAATCACTATTTTTCAGAATAATCCAACGGCTAGAGTAGTATGTTGTTGGATGTAACATGTATCGCACTCTCAGTGGGAAATGTATCAAGCCACAACCGAAGTATAAAATTGTTACTCTGGAATTGCTTTGAAATTTTCATCACCAATGTACCAAGTTGTTCAACGGCTACAATACGGT
>NW_017082446.1:0-291 GCF_001483705.2 Eufriesea mexicana
GTCGGGGCACGTTGGTTTCAGTGATTTTAAGTTTGGTTAAGTTTGGTTAGGTTATGTTAGTTTAGAATATCTCCGACTTTTGTGCTCTAGAGTGCAATTTGGTGGCTTTCTGCGTCCTTCTGTGCTCTAATATATACTACTTGTCCCTGGGGAAGACAGCAATAGTTGTCCCGGTACGTTAGGTTGAGTTAGGCTGCGTTAGGTTATGTTATGTTGGCTGGATCTGGCAAGAGTAGCTTTGGCTTACGTGGTATACACTGTCGTTCCGTGAATTTCTGCGTTCGACTGTGC
>NW_017082447.1:0-291 GCF_001483705.2 Eufriesea mexicana
TAATATATAATATATTTCTCGGTGTCTACCAATTCATATAGGTCCAATATCATTATAATACTGTAGTATCGCAGAATTACCACCTCGGGTATAGGTGACTTTAGTTTCGAAGGTCGCCGAGGGTTCGAGGGCCAGGTCGGTCTGAAAAACCCCGGCAATGCATCAGGCCCTTAGCATGACCACATTTGGTCATGTTAGGGGAGGCTTTTGAGGAATATATATAAGAAAGCGAAAATGGTTAGCGGACAGTGTTTGAGGAACAGTTCTTGAGGGACAGTTATGTTGGGTCAG
>NW_017082448.1:0-291 GCF_001483705.2 Eufriesea mexicana
CTGGAAAATTCAGTTTTATTGACTTTTACGACTAATATCTTGGTGAGCCAACTTCCTTGCATATGTAAGGAGGGAAGATCCATTTGGCGTGCTATAGTCATTGCAATGCTGCAGAAACGGGCTGGAAAGTTCACTTATATTGACATTATCGATTAATATCGCGGCGAGCTAGCTTCCTGGCATAAGTGTGGATGAAAGATACTTTTGGCGTGCTATAGCCATTGCAAGCCTGTAGAATGTGGCAGGAAAATTCAATTTTATTGACATTTTCGACAAATATCGTGTTGAGTT
>NW_017082449.1:0-291 GCF_001483705.2 Eufriesea mexicana
CTCTAGAATCTGTCTCGAAAATTCAATTTCATTGTCCTTTTCGACTAATATCGTGGTGAGCTTCCTTTCTTGCATAAATAATTAGGTAAGATACAATTGTCGTGCTATAGCCATTGCAATTCTATAGAATCTGTCTGGGAAAATAAATTTTATCAACAATTTCGACTAATAACGTGGTGAGCTAGCTTTCTTAAATAAACAAGGAGGAAACATACTGGTGGCGTGCTGTAGCCATCGCTATGCTATAGAATCTGGCTTGAAAATTCAATTTTATTAATATTTTCGACTAAC
>NW_017082450.1:0-291 GCF_001483705.2 Eufriesea mexicana
TCTTCTTTACTCAGCTCGACTCTGGGGTGGCCAGTAATAGTGGTTTCGGCCCGTTATGTTCAGAATGCTACGTTTGGCCACCTTACGTTGATTGGTTTGGGTTTGGAGAGATTTGACTTTCGCGGTATACACTGATATTCGGTGCATTTATACGCTTTACTGTGCTCTTCTGCACCCTGCATAGCCGTGTGGAGTCCGGCAATAGTTGTCGCGGCACGTTGGGTTGAGCTATCCCTTGTTTGGTTAGGTCCTGTTGGTTTGGGTTTGGCTTGAGTTGCTTAGACTTTTCTG
>NW_017082451.1:0-291 GCF_001483705.2 Eufriesea mexicana
TGGATGTATGTATGGATGTATGGATAGATGTATGTAAGGATGTGTGTATGGATGTATGTATGGGCGAATGTACTTGTGTATTTATGGATATATGTATTGACGTTTGTATATATGTATGGATGGGTGGATTGATATAATGTTGTATGGATGTATGGATCGACGGATGTATGGATGGCAGGATGTATGGATGGATGGATGTATTGATGTATGTATGTATGGATGTACGATTGTGTGGATGGTACGGATGTATGGATGTATGGATGTATATATGTATGGCTGGATGGATGGATG
>NW_017082452.1:0-291 GCF_001483705.2 Eufriesea mexicana
CTATTGACTATCTCGACTAATATCGCGGTGAGCACGCTTTTCTGAATAAATACGGAAGTAAGACACCATTGGTTTGCTGTAGACATTGAGCTGCAATAGAATCTGACCGGAAAGTTCATTATCGACTAATATGGTGGTGCGCAATCTTTTCGGCATAAATAAGGAGGAAGGATGCTATTCGATTGCTGTAGCCATTGCATTGCAGTAGAAACTTACTGAAAAGTGCATTTGTATTGATATTTTCGACTCTAACATCGCGGTGAGCCGTCGAATCTGAATAAATACGAAGGA
>NW_017082453.1:0-291 GCF_001483705.2 Eufriesea mexicana
TATTCTCTGGCAAGTAGATGGCTGTACTTGCCATTGGATTGAAGGCGTTAGGTGATATATTCACCATGCTATAACATGTTATAGACTTTGAATTGGCCTAATCCCAGGCAAGAAGATAGCATTACTTGAGACAGGATTGAGGCGTTAGGCCATCTATTCGCGAACCTACAACAGATTATACATCTTGAATAGACTTTTTCCCTGGCAAGTATCTGGCGGTACATGCCTTTGGATTGCAGGAGAGAGGCAATCAAATCACCAAGCTATGGCAGCTTATAGGTTTTGAATAGA
>NW_017082454.1:0-291 GCF_001483705.2 Eufriesea mexicana
GACTATTGTGCTGTACGCTGCAATCCTGTGGACTTCTGCGCTGTACACTGCTATACAATACTCAACTCGCCTCCCGTGGCACATAAGTTTGGGTTACATTACGTCCGCTTATGTTACGTTTTAATATGTTAGGAGAGGGTAACATTGACTTTTGAGTTGTGTACTGCTATTCCTCAGATTTCTGCGATTTAGTGTCCCCTAATATGCTCCGTATGGCTCTCGCCATGTCAGCAGTAGTGACCTTGGCAAGGCAGGTTGAGATAGGCTGCGTTTGATAAGGTTACGTTTCGC
>NW_017082455.1:0-291 GCF_001483705.2 Eufriesea mexicana
CACGATAATAGTCGAAACTGTCAATAATATTGGGCTTTCCAGCAAGATTCTATAGCATTGCAAGGCCTGTAGCACGCCAATAGAATCTTTCCTACTTACCTATGCAAGGAAGTTAGCTCACCGCGAAATTAGTGGAAAATGTCAATAAAATTGGATTTTCCACGAAGGTACAAGTGCATTGCAATGCCTACAGCACGCCAACTGAATCTATACACCTTATATATGCGTGAAAGTTAACTTACCACGATATTAGCCGAAAATCTCAATAAAACTGAATTTTCCAACCACAGT
>NW_017082456.1:0-291 GCF_001483705.2 Eufriesea mexicana
TGTATGGATGGATGGATTTATGGATGGGTGTATGGGTGGATGGGTGGATGTATGTATGAATGTTTGCGTGGATGTATGAATGAATGGAAGTATCGATGTATGGATGTATGGATGTATGGATGTGTGGATGTAGGGAATTACGAATGTATGGACCTTCGGATGAATGGATGTATGCATATATATACGTGAGACTGTGTGAATGTGTGGATGTACGTTTTGATGTATGAATGGATGTTTGGATGGATGGATGGATTGTTGGATGGAAGTACGGTTTGATGGATGTCTGGATGG
>NW_017082457.1:0-291 GCF_001483705.2 Eufriesea mexicana
TCTATCCTTTCCTAACCTAACCGAATATGACATAACCAAACGTAAATTAACTCAACCTAACGTACCGTGGCCGCTATTGCTGGTCCCCGCAGAGCCAAGTAGAATACGCTAGAGCACAGTGGCGTGTAGGAATTTACCGCATTGCAGTGCACAGCACAATACTCGCAGGTATCCTGACCACACCTAACCTAGCCAAACGCAAGCCATACGCAAAATAACTGAAACTATCGTGCCACGACCACTATTGCTGGCCACAACAGGGTCGAACAGGCTACAGTAGAGCAATGTAGA
>NW_017082458.1:0-291 GCF_001483705.2 Eufriesea mexicana
ACGTGCATGGACAGGTGGCTCATGGGCTGATTGGGGGTGGATGTTAACTTCAGCGTCTTTTGGTTGTGGTGGTTGTTTAACCCTTTGCGATCGGGAGGCGACTTTCAGTCGCCACGGCGTTTCGCGCGACAGGTCAGATGGCGAGTGAGAGGCGCCAATCGGTGAGTTGAGTCTCGACGATCGTGGCAGAAGTATCAGGAAAATTTGTATGAAGTGATTTTGTTCGATCCCCGACAAAAATGGATATTAGGAGCGAAATCGGTTCTAGCGAAGATGAATTTTGTTTTGAAA
>NW_017082459.1:0-291 GCF_001483705.2 Eufriesea mexicana
CAGAAACCCATAGGATTACAATGTTGAGTACGAGGGTCTAAGCTAAACTAACCTAACCCAGAGTCACCTACCACAAACATACGTAATCGAACTCAACCTAACGTGACGCGAATAGTATTGCTGGCCTCCGGAGAGCCAAGCGGAGCATAGTAGAGGAGAGTAGATCGCAGAAATACATAGGATCGCAGCGAATATCAGAAAGGTCGAAGCTGCCCCAACCTGACCAACGCTAAAGTAACCAAGCCAAACGTATCATATCTCAACCTATATCAGCGAGACCATTATTAATGT
>NW_017082460.1:0-291 GCF_001483705.2 Eufriesea mexicana
GCTTAAATAAGGATGAAATATACTATTGGCGTGCTACAGCCATTGCAATGCTATAGAACATGGTTGGAAAATTAAATTTTATTGACATTATCCACTACTATCGTGGTGACCTAACTTTCTTGCATATAGAAGGAGGAAAGTATCTACTGGCGTGCTATAGCCATTGCAATGCTATAGAACCTGGCTGCAAAATTAAATTTGATTGACATTTTCAACTAATATCGTGGCGAGCTAACTTTCTTGAATAATTATGGAAGAAATATCCTACTGGCGTGCTATAGCCATTGCAAT
>NW_017082462.1:0-291 GCF_001483705.2 Eufriesea mexicana
TTAGCTCAATACGATATCAGTCGAAAATGTCAATAAAATTGAGCTTTCCAGACAGATTCTCTAACATTGAAATGGCTATAGCACGCCAATTTCATCATCCCTCGTTATTTTTGGAAGAACGCTATCTCACCACGATATCAGTAGAAAATGACTATAAAATTGAATTTTCCGGGAAGGTTCTATACCATTGCAATGCCTATATCACGCCAATAGAACATTTCCTCCTTACTTATGCAAGAAAGGTACCTCACCACGATATTAGTCGAAACTATCAATAATATTGGACCTTCC
>NW_017082463.1:0-291 GCF_001483705.2 Eufriesea mexicana
ACTAGAGCACCGTAGAGACCAGAAAGCCACCAAATTGCGGCGTATAGCACAAAAGTCAGTAATATCGTAACCTAACCTACCCTGACCCAACCTAATATAACGTAGACTGACTGAGCCTGACGTGCCGCCACCACTGTTACTGGCCTCCCCAGAATCGAGCGGAGGATCGTACAGCAACGTAGAGAGAAGGAATTCACAGAATTGCATTCTATAGCACAGAAGTCAACTCTATCCTGTCGTATCCTATCCAAACGTTATATAAGGGAACGTAACATAATTTAACCTAACGTG
>NW_017082464.1:0-291 GCF_001483705.2 Eufriesea mexicana
AGGGTAAGGTAGGCGTGACTTTTGCGCTATACACTGCTATTCGATTGGTTTCTGCTTTCTACTTTACCCTAAGATGATCTGCCTGGTTCTGGGGGGAGGGGGGGGCAGCAATAATGGTCACGTCACGTTATGTTGAGTTAAACTACGTTTGGATTGTTTAGGTTAGGTACGTCTAGGTTAGGATACGTTAGACTTTTGTGCCACACCCTGCTCTTCGGTGGGTTTGTGCCCTCTACTAGGCTCTAATATGTTCTGCTTGGCTCTGTCGTGGCTAGTAATGGCGGTCTCGGC
>NW_017082465.1:0-291 GCF_001483705.2 Eufriesea mexicana
TGCTTTGAACATTTTGAAGCACTTGAAATTCAGATTTCGTGAAACACGTTTCCAACAGATGCCAATTTATTACTTATTTTGTATGGTCAATATCGATTTAACCCGCCAGTGGGTTTAAAATAACCTCCTTCATTATTCAAATCGCCTTATTACTCTGGAAATTAAAAAACTAAATCGAGGGATTATTTCAGCATTAATAATAAATGCTAAAAATTGTGCAATGAACGACCAGTGTAATCAAAATTAACTAGCACGTTTGCAAGTTAAATGCAACTGCAAAATTTGCAATTA
>NW_017082466.1:0-291 GCF_001483705.2 Eufriesea mexicana
TATATATGTTATTTCACACTTCCATTATTCCACGTTTATTAAAATATACTTTATATTATTTAAGGTATATTTAAATATACATATATTATTTCATATATAATTAGATACACGTATATTAATTTACGTATATTTAAATACACTTATTTATTATTTCATTTATGTAATTTAAGTACATATGTTATTTTACGTATACTTAAGTATACATGTAGTATTTTATGTTCATATAGATATATACATAATTAAATAACTGAAATTATTTTTAATTAAATAATAATTAAAAATTAAATAATA
>NW_017082467.1:0-291 GCF_001483705.2 Eufriesea mexicana
TAGCTTTGACTTTTGTGCTATACACCGCTATTTGGAGGATATCTACACTATACATTGCTCTACTGTACTCTGCTCGACTCTGGGGAGGACAGTAATAGTGGTCTCGGCAGGTTAACTATAGTTAGGCTTCGTTTGGTTAGGTTATGTTTGTTTGTGTTTGGTATGGATAGCTCTGACTTTTTTGGTGTACACTCCTATACGTTGAATTTCTGCGTTCTACTGTGCTCAAGGGTTTTCGGCTTGGCTATGGGGATGCCGGCAGTCGAGTTGAGTTACGTTTGGTTGCGTTAC
>NW_017082468.1:0-291 GCF_001483705.2 Eufriesea mexicana
GGTTGGATGGATGGTTTGTTGTATGGATGTATGGATCAATGGATGTATGGATGGGTGGATGTGAGGATGAACGAATGTATGGATGCATCTATGTATGGATGTACGAATGTATGTATGATACGGTTGTATGGATGTAAATATGTATGTATGTATGGATGGATGGATGAATGGATGCATGGATGTACGTATTGATGTACGTATGGATGCATGGATGGATGGATGTATCGATGGATGGAAGTACGGAATGATGGATTTATGGATATATGGATGTGTGGATGTATGGAGGTATGT
>NW_017082469.1:0-291 GCF_001483705.2 Eufriesea mexicana
CGGGACAACCTTCGAAATAACGATCTCCAGTAACCGGCCGTGTATCACGAAACATGTACTTCGCATCGTTTCTAAAAAAAGAAAAAGGAAGAAAATATAGAAAATAACGGAAAAGGAGGAAAATAGAGAAATAAAACGAAAGAAAATTACGTTTCGCATTAAAAATATAACGTTTTAAGGAGATTTTGAGAAAAGAAATAAACGGATTAAAAATCAGTGGAGGAAAGGAATTTCTGAGAATAGAGAAGGAAGATATATTTAAATCATCTTTTAATAGTCTCGAATGATTTA
>NW_017082470.1:0-291 GCF_001483705.2 Eufriesea mexicana
TGGATGTGTGGATGGATTGAGGTATGAATGTATCAATGGATGTACGCATGAATGGATGTATGGGTGCTGGGATGTATGGATGGATGAACGGATATATTTATAGGTGTATGGAAGGGCATGTGTATGAATATTTGTATTGACGTATGTGTGGATGTATGTAAGGATGTGTATATTCATGAATGTATGGATGTGCGGATGGATGGATGTATGGATGCATGGACATATGTTTGGCTGTTTGTATGGATGTATGTATGTATGTATTTATGGATGTATGGAAGGATGTATGTATGG
>NW_017082471.1:0-291 GCF_001483705.2 Eufriesea mexicana
CTGTCGTCACAAGCTTAGTACCCCAACAAACCTTCCACTCGCATCGAATTTTCGATTTTTAATACTAGTGTACCCAGAAGAAATAAAATAAGAAAAATTTAAACACAAATGGAACAGGAGGAGGTATCAAAAAATTGGTTCTAACGCGTAGATCAATTACTACTAGATCTACCATTGCGTTACAACAGTAGCCAACGCATATCAAAAGGAAAATCGCAAAAAGACAAGTGACCAAAGCAACAGCATTGAATGCAATAATTTCTAATTAAAAATTTGAAAACCTCCATTTGT
>NW_017082472.1:0-291 GCF_001483705.2 Eufriesea mexicana
CTTACCTTACCCATGCTGACATAAACTAGCCAAACGTAACCTGTCTCAGACTAACATGCCGCGCTCACAATTTCTGACATCCCTAGAGACAAGCAGAACATACCAGAGCGTAGTAGAGCGCCAAAGCGCTCCAAATAGCGGCCTATAGCATAGAAGTCAAGGCTAACATATACTAACTTTACCATATGTAACATAAACAAAGGTTATGCATCTCCACATAACGTACCAGGACCGCTGTTGCTGGCCTCCCCAGAGCCAAGCAGAACATTCCAGAAAACAGTGGAGCACAGA
>NW_017082473.1:0-291 GCF_001483705.2 Eufriesea mexicana
ATTCTCGGCCGGTTTCGCGATTTTGTACCAGGATAACATGACATGACAGGAGATCTCTCGCCGGGACAGTTCCAAGAAATGACGTCATTTCCAAGAATTCCATGGACAATACTTTTCCAGCTTTGCAGTGGATTTTTATTATTTTACTTACCTTATACTTACCTTACTTACCGTCCTCACATACCCTCCCTTACTTGCGTTCCTTTCTTTACTTACAAGGCGAGTGCTAATCCATCGGGTCTCCGATTTGGTTCAAATTTTACAGGTTTATAGATCTTATCATGCAGTTTA
>NW_017082474.1:0-291 GCF_001483705.2 Eufriesea mexicana
GCACCAAAGGCAAAGCAATCCTCACCAAGCCTGCCCTAACCAGACCAAACCAAACGTAACCTGGCACAAACTACAGAGACACGACCGCCAATGCTGGCCTCCCCAGAGAAGAGTAGGGTATAATAGGGTATCGAAGAGCGCCGAAGGCCACCGAACGTCAGCCTATTCCGCAAAGGTTGTAGATATCCTATGCTAACATAACCAAGTGTAACATAACCGATCCTGACATAATGCAACCTAGCGCGCCGCGGACACCATTTGCGGCCTCCCCAGAGCAAAGCAGAGAATATT
>NW_017082475.1:0-291 GCF_001483705.2 Eufriesea mexicana
ATGGATGAATGTATGGACGAATGTATTTGTGTATGTATGGATGTATGGAAGGTTGTGTGTATGGATGTATCTATGGACGAATGTATTTGCGTATGTATTGACGTATGTTTTGATATGTGTATGGATGTATGGTTGGATGGAAGCATGGTTAGATGTATGGATGTATGGATCGATGGATGTATGGATGGGTTTTTGAATGAATGGATGGATGTACGGAAGGATGTATGAACTGATGGATGGATGTATAGATGGATGGATTTATGGATGTATGGATGTATGAACGTATGGATG
>NW_017082476.1:0-291 GCF_001483705.2 Eufriesea mexicana
TACATTGTTAGTTGGTGGCTTTCTGCGCTCTACTGTGCTCTACTATAGTCAGCCCCACTCTGGAGATACCAGCATTAGTTGCCATGGTTCGACAGGATGCGTTATGGTACGTTTAGACATGTTACGATGGTTAGGTTGGGATAGGGTAGCTGCGACTTTTGCGCTATACTCCGTTGTTCGGAAGATTTCTACGCTCTACGTAGCTCTAATGTACTCTCCTTTACACTTGGTGTCCAGGAATAGTGCTTTCGGCACCTTCGTTTTAGTTAGGCTACGTTCGGCTAGGATACG
>NW_017082477.1:0-291 GCF_001483705.2 Eufriesea mexicana
CTCAAGAAAGTTAGGGGACAGTTCTTGGGACTCGGGTAACAAAGGGCCTGCAGAAGTCAGCACAAGTCCGCATGCGTGGTACACTTAGGCCTCAGCGAACTAAGGGACCATAGATGAATATTTTCCAGAAGCGATTTCTATAATGTCACCAATGCACAGGTGACTTCCATGCACGTCACCTCAAGGAAAGGGGTTCCTCCACCACTATCTTGTGTTCTTCGGTTGAAGGACGTTTCCTATTTTTAAGATGACCGATTCTCGGCCCAAGAAAACGCCCTTGGTCCAATTCAA
>NW_017082478.1:0-291 GCF_001483705.2 Eufriesea mexicana
CCCATACAGAGCCCAGCCCCGAAGCGGAAGACCTGATCACTCCGGTTCTTATTTCCGCCTCGGAGCAATCACCGACCCTAGCCAGGGCAGCGGCCACCTCGCGGGGGGCGACAGAGTCGTCGAACCCTGTCACCCTCAGCTCCGCTTTTTTGTTGGGAACCGTAACACGCACGCCAGATCGGGGATCCATATCCGGTCGGGGACACGTAACAGAGCGGCGGCTCGCTATGCGCCCTCGAGTCCGCCGACCTCCAGCAGTAGACCGCCGGAAGCAGCCCGACGGGGGCGCAA
>NW_017082479.1:0-291 GCF_001483705.2 Eufriesea mexicana
AATTTAATTTTATTGTCATTTTCGACTAATATCGTGGTGACCTATCTTTGTTGGATATATAAGGAGGAAAGATTCTTCTGACGCGCTATACCCATTGCAATGCCATAGAATCTGGCTGGAAAATTCAATTGTATTGACCTTTTCGAATAATATCGTGGCGACATAACTCTCTTGCATACGTAACGGGGAAAGATTCTACTGGCGTGCTACATCCATTGTAATGCTATGGAATCTGTCTGGAAAATTGAATTTTATTGACATCTTCGACTAATATCGTGGTGAGCAAACCCA
>NW_017082480.1:0-291 GCF_001483705.2 Eufriesea mexicana
TAAAATAGTAGTAACAAGTATTATATATATACTATACTACAATAAGAATAGTAATAAATGGATATTGTAATAATAAGATAAGTAACAGTAGCTGTTAAAGGAACAGGAATATTGACAATAAGAATTCGAACGCGCGAACTTCGAATCGTATAATTCATGCACTATACTTCACGCTCTACCAAGTTGAAATGTGATATCACATTTCACAGTTCATTATCAGGTAATCAGATAATCGATTTCTTCAAACCGTCATAAGGCATTTGTAACTAACGTATCTTAATGTTTCAATCT
>NW_017082481.1:0-291 GCF_001483705.2 Eufriesea mexicana
AATGCTATTAGGTGGACATCTGTTTTCAACTGTACTCTAACATTTTCAGCGTGGCTCTGGGAATGCCAGCAGTATTGCGATGCACACTGCTACTGAACGGACTTCTGCACCCCTCTGTGCCCTATCACATTCTGCTTGTCTCTGGGCTTGCGGGGTATAGTGGTCGTGTCAAGCCAGGCTGAGTCAGGTTACTTTCAGTTTGCCTAGGATTGGTTAAGTCTGTTCCGATTAGCTTTGACAATTGTTCTATACACTGCCATTCCGTCGTTTTCTGCGATCTTCTTTGCTCTA
>NW_017082482.1:0-291 GCF_001483705.2 Eufriesea mexicana
GAGCAGCAGTGTATAGCACAAGAGTCCAAAAAATCCAAGCCAAACTTAGCCTAACCAACCCTATCCGAACGTAATCTAAATACTCCTAACGTGCCGATTCCACTATTGCTCGCCTCCCAAGTGCCAACCAGGACATATTGCGGTAGAGTACATCGCAGGGGTCCATACGAAAGGAGTATACGGAAGGAAAGTCGAAGCAATCAGGACCATACCAAAACTAACGTGACTTAGCCAAACTTAACCTAACACCGCCTAACGTGTGCGGGCGCCATTTCTGGACTCCCAGGAAAA
>NW_017082483.1:0-291 GCF_001483705.2 Eufriesea mexicana
TATGCGTTACCGACAAATATTTTCTCGATCTGATCAAGGCTCTATCTTTAGGAAAGTCTACAGAAAACGATACTGTGTACCAAATTCGCTTCAGACGCAAAACTGTTTGATAAAAATGTAAGGATATTGCATTAAAAGTATGAACTTACGAAATTAGTGTCTCTGAAAAAACTCATTCTTCAGAATCCGAGGGTGGTAGAGCAATTTCGATGACGGATTCGTGTCGAGGAAAGTAAAATGTACCCGAATCACCTAACAGATATAACAGATTAGAGTAAAAGTGAAAATTTG
>NW_017082484.1:0-291 GCF_001483705.2 Eufriesea mexicana
TAACCAATCCTGACGTGCCGCGACCACTATGGCTGGCCTTTCCGGCGCCAAGCAGAAAACATTTGTGGTGAGATGAACGCAGATGTCCATGCAATAGCAGCGTATATCGAGAATGTCAAGGCTGCCCAAGCCTATCCCATACCAAAGGAACATAGACACACATAAGCTAACCCAACCTAACGTGCCGAGAGTATTACTGCTTCTCTCCGCAGTGCCAAGCAGGACATTCTAGAGCACTGTAGGGCGCAGTGATCCACCTAATAACAGAATATACCACTAAATTCTTGGCTA
>NW_017082485.1:0-291 GCF_001483705.2 Eufriesea mexicana
CGAGCAATAGTGATCGTGGCACGTTAGGTTGAGCTATGTTACGATTGGTTAGGTTGGGCTAGGATAGTTTGTTTAGGATGTCTCCGACCTTCGTGCATGGCACCCTCATTCGGTGGATTTCTGTCATCGACTGAGCTCTAGTACATTCTGCTTTGCCCTGGGGAGGCTAGGGGCAGTGGTCGGGGCACGTCATGCTGGGTTATGCTGTGTTTGGTTACGTCAGATTATGTCAGGTTTTGTTAGGGTATCTAGGGCTTTTGAGCCATTCACTGCCATACGGTGGGTTTTTGC
>NW_017082486.1:0-291 GCF_001483705.2 Eufriesea mexicana
CGTAACATAACTCAACCTAACGTGCCGAGACCACTATTACTGGCCACCACAGAGCCAAGCAGAGCACATTGGAGCACAGTAGAGCCCAGAAATCCAGCACATTGGAGTGAAGAGTTCAGAAGCCTTAGACATCTTTACATAACCTGGCCTTAACTAACATAACCGAACGCAGCATAACACAATATGACGTGCCGCGGCCACTGCGCCTGGACATCCAGAGCAACGCAGAATGTAGCAGAGCACAGTAGGTCACAGAAATCTACCGAGAAACCGTGTATAGCGCGATGGTCG
>NW_017082487.1:0-291 GCF_001483705.2 Eufriesea mexicana
AAGTTTAAAGTTAAATCTCTATAAATTCGATCCTTTACCACAATTGACTGCTCAAAACTAACTCTCGTGATCGATTCTCTCAAACGATTTCTCAGAATAAACTGTCATCCTAGGCATTCCTTTGTTCCACACACACGATATGCTCATACTGCACATTGCCAAGCGACCAAAAGTTCCACGTATCTTCCATTCGATCCATTCGAATCCATTCGATCTTCTCGATACGCTAATAATCTAGCATAAGCATCCTCTCGATTCACTATCGCACCGTCCTAGCACCAATCGCGCCGA
>NW_017082488.1:0-291 GCF_001483705.2 Eufriesea mexicana
AAAGATAGCTCACCACGATATTAGTCGAAAATGTCAATAAAATTTAATTTTCCAGACAGATTCAAGAGCATTCCTATGGCTATATCACGCCAGTAGAATCTTTCCTCCTTATATATGCAAGAAAGCATGGACACCACGATTTTAGTCGAAAATGTCAATAAAATTGAATTTTCCACCCAGATTCTATAGTATTGTAATGGCCATAACACCCCTATAGAATATTTCATACTTATTTGCGCAATACAGTAATTTCACCACGATAGTAGTCGAAAATGTCAATAAAAATGTATT
>NW_017082489.1:0-291 GCF_001483705.2 Eufriesea mexicana
CCTAGCGTGACCAAACCTAACCTAACCAAACGTAGACTAACTAAACTTTGCGAGCCGAGGCCTCTATTGCTGGTCTCCTCAGGACCACGCAGAGCAAATTGGAGCTCCCTCGAGCGCAGGAATCTACCGAATAGCAGTGCATAGCGCAAACGTCAGAGCTATCCATACCTAACCCAACCGAACCCAACCTAACCGAACGTAATCTATCTAAGCCTAACGAGCCGCGACCAGTATTGCTGACCTTCACAAAGTCAAGCATACCATACTAGAGGAGAGTAGAGCGTAGAAATC
>NW_017082490.1:0-291 GCF_001483705.2 Eufriesea mexicana
TCCAAGATATTAGTCACAAATGTCAATAAAATTGAACTTTCCAGCAAGATTCAACGGCATTGCAATTGCTATAGTACTCCAAAAGGATCTCTCCTCCTTACTTATGCGAGGAAGAGAGCTCTCCACGATATTAGTCGAAAATGACAATGAAATTGATTTTTCCTGCCAGAATCTTTGGCATTGTAATGCCAATAGCACGCCAATAGAATCTTTCCGTCTTATTTACGGAAGAAAAATAGCTAACCGCGATATTAGTCGAAAATGTAAATAAAATTGAATCTGCCAGGCACA
>NW_017082491.1:0-291 GCF_001483705.2 Eufriesea mexicana
CGGTTGTCTTCGGATATTTCCAATGACATTACGGTACATATTACATCCACCATTATAGCACAGTAGTCGTCGTATTAACCTGTTCAACGATTGTTTAAGTTCTATACCAGTTCATGATGAGAAAACACATGTTCACCGTTCCTCTAGATGTTAGCAATTTATGAAACAGCACTGAGTACAGCCGTCGTGACTGTGTTGTAGCCGTTGAATAACTTTGTTTACTGATGTTGTAAATTCCAAATCAATTCTAGAGTAATTCATGTATATTACGGTTGTCATCAGGTATTCCCA
>NW_017082492.1:0-291 GCF_001483705.2 Eufriesea mexicana
GTGACGAGCGACAATGGGTCAGTCCTTTGCAATTCTATTATTGCGATAGGAATGAAATCATCAATGGAAGGTATAATCCAATGGCTAATGTGATGTATAGATGGACGTTACAAGTACCGTACACAGAATTATATATATATATCTCTAGCCATAACTGATGTATATATATAGGATACTCTGAATTTTCTGCGGAATTTAAGTTGTCACTAAAGAGATTAATCCAACGGTTAAGGTGCTCTATAGGTGGATGCACCATGTACCGCGCTGGGAACAGTAAATGTCTCCAGCCAT
>NW_017082493.1:0-291 GCF_001483705.2 Eufriesea mexicana
AAACTAACACGCCGCTGCCACTATTCCTGGCGTCCCAAGACACAAGTAGAGCGCGGTAGCCCAAGGTACAGCGCAGAGGTCCGTAGAATAGCAGGGTGTAGCACAAAAGACGGAGCTATCCTTACCTGACGCAATGTAACCTGATCACCCCACACGTAATGTAACATAGCCTAACGTGCCGTCACCACTATTGATGACCACCCGCGATTCGAGCAGGGTATAGTAGAGCAATGTAGACCTCAGAAATCCGGCGTAGGGCAGTGAATAGCTCGAAAGCCGAAGACACCTCTG
>NW_017082494.1:0-291 GCF_001483705.2 Eufriesea mexicana
TGGTTCCGATTATATGACACCTATAGTAATCATTTGATACTATGATCGATTTTTTATTAACAATATGGCTCCTTTTTTCATCGCTCAAAGTCTCTAGAATTTAGTCTTCCAAATAAACGTCTCAATTGTTTCACATTGTGGATACTAAAATGAGCACTATTTTAAATATACAAATAAATTATTAGAAATTAGTACAAGTAAATTGTTTCTACTAAATTGTTTTTACTAATTTTGCTAAATGTGAAGTTAAAAATAATGATCTATAATTACAAGAACAATTATTAAACACTG
>NW_017082495.1:0-291 GCF_001483705.2 Eufriesea mexicana
TCCGTACATACATACATTCGTACATCAGTGCATCCACACATCCATACAACCATTCATACATACATTCATACATACATACATTCATACATCCATACATCCATTCATACATGCATCTATGCATTCGACCTTCCATCCATCCATGCAACCGTTCTTCCACCCATCCATTCACCGACTCTTCAGTTCATCCCATCCATACGTCCATCGATCCGTACATCCATACATCCATAGATCCACCAACCAATCCATCCATCCGTCTATACATCCATACATACATCAATACATACTCCATAC
>NW_017082496.1:0-291 GCF_001483705.2 Eufriesea mexicana
GCACATTAGTCTGAGTTATGTTGCGTTTGGCTATGTTACGTTTGGTTAGGTTAGGACAGGGTAACTTTGAGTTTTGCGACATGCACGCCAGTTCAGTAGATTTCTGCTCTCGACAATGCTTTACCATACTTTGCTCAACTTGCGGGTGGCCAGAAGTAGTGGTTGTCACTCGGTAGGTTGAGAAATATTACGTTTGTTTAGAATAGGATACGTTGTGCTAGGTTAGGTTGGCTTTGACTTTTGTGCCACAAACTGTTATTCCATGGACTGCTGTTATCCCCTGTACGTTAG
>NW_017082497.1:0-291 GCF_001483705.2 Eufriesea mexicana
AACTAACGCAGCGTAACATAACCAAACCGAACGAACATTAACACAGCCTAACGTGCCGCAGCCACACTTGCTGGCCTCCCGAGCGTCGAGCACAGCGTAGTACATCCTAGTGGAGTGTAGGAACCCACCGAAGTGCGGCGTATAGCACAAGAGTCCAGGCTACCTTATCCTAACAACACCAATCGTAACACGACCAAAGGTAAACTAACTCAAGCTAACGCGCCGCAGCCACTACTTCTGGCCTCCCCATAGCCGAGCAAAATATGCCGGAGCAGAATAGACCGCAAAAGT
>NW_017082498.1:0-291 GCF_001483705.2 Eufriesea mexicana
TTCCGAAATGTGTTTGAAACTTTAATATGTCGAGGATCTGTTTGTATGTATTTTGACATTTTAGAATTGTTACAGAATTTGATCATCATTTATCAGTGTAATCCTATGACTACAGTGCTATATTTGTGGACGTGATATGTATCATTCTGTCGTTTTGAAATATTTCATGACATAACTGTACCATACATTGATTATTCGAAAATTACATTAGAGTTTACACCATAGGTACAGAAAGTAGTCCAACGGCTGCAGTACTGTGATGATGGCTGTACTCAGTAATGTGTTCTCAAT
>NW_017082499.1:0-291 GCF_001483705.2 Eufriesea mexicana
TGCGACTGATATCGTGGTGAGCTACCTTTCCCGCCTAAATAATGAGAAAATATACTATTGGCGATCCACAGCCATTGCACTGCCATAGAATCTGGCTGGATATTACATTTTTAATTACATTTTCCACTAATGTCATGGTGAGCTAACTTTCATTCATAAATAATGAGGAAAGACTCTTTTGGCAGGCTATCGCCTTTGCAATTCTATAGAGCCAGGCTGGAAAACTTCGATTTATTCAAATTTTTGACTAATATCGTGGCGACCTAGCTTTCTTGGGTATATAAGGAGGAA
>NW_017082500.1:0-291 GCF_001483705.2 Eufriesea mexicana
TTTCTGAGGTTAGGATAGCGTACTTTATGCTTCTGTGCTATACGCTACTATCCTCGCATTTCTGCGCCTGCTGTGTTCTTTTATATTCTGCTAGGCTCCGGGCAGAACAACAGTAGCGTTCCTGGCGCGATATGGTTATCTTGGATATGTTTGGTTGTGTTACGTTCAGTGAGTGTAAGATGGGATAATTTTGACCTTTGCGCTATTCACTGGCACCCGAAGATTTCTGGGATCTGCTGCATTCTAATATCTTCTGCTTGGCTCTGGGGTGCCAGTCATAGCGGTCTCGTC
>NW_017082501.1:0-291 GCF_001483705.2 Eufriesea mexicana
CTATAGAATCTGTCTGGAAAATTCAATTTTATTAATATTTTCGACTAATAACGCGGTGAGCTATCTTTCTTAGATGAATATGGACGAAAGATTCTATTGACATGCTATAGCTAATTGCAATGCTATAGAATCTGTCTCTAAAATACAATTTTATTAACATTTTCGACTTATATCGTTGTGAGCTAACATCCTTGCATAAATACGGTGGAAAGATTCTATTGGCCGGCAATGGCCATTGCAATACTATAGAATCTGTCTGGAAAATTCAATTTTATTAACAATTTCGACTAA
>NW_017082502.1:0-291 GCF_001483705.2 Eufriesea mexicana
TATGTCACTAGTTTTGAACCATCAAACCCATTATTGTGACAGGAGTGGTACGAGCTTAGATCATCTTGACAGTCAAGAATCTAGTTTACTGTATTAACAATATAATTACTGTGATTGGTCAAATAATTGATTTTAAATGCTTGGTTGTGAATTCTCCATTAAGTGCCATTGCTTTCATCACTCGTTTTGAAGTGTCAGACCTATTATTGTGACAGGACTAGTACAAATTTAGAGCATTTTAATGGACAGGAATCTAGTTTACTTTATTAACAGAATTAAGTGTCATTGCTT
>NW_017082503.1:0-291 GCF_001483705.2 Eufriesea mexicana
CCAACCCAACGTAACCTGCCGAGTCCACTGCATTTGGCATCCTCAAAGCCAAGCAGAGCATATTAGTGTAATGTTGAGCGCAGAAGCCCTCCGAATAGCAGTGTATATCCCAAAAGTCAAAACTATCGCATCCTAACATAACCAATCGTAACATAACCATTCGTGACCTGAATTAAGCGTTCCGCGACCACTACGGCTCCCCCCCCCCAGATTCGAGCAGAACATATTACAGGAGGGTAGATCTCCGAAATCCATAGTACCGCAGTGCATAGCAGAAGAGTAAAAGCTATC
>NW_017082504.1:0-291 GCF_001483705.2 Eufriesea mexicana
AGCAGTAGTGGTCTAGGCACCTTTGTTTGAGCTTTGTTACGTTTGGTTTGGTTAGGCGCGGATTGCCATGACTTTTGTACTATAAACTGCTGTTCGGCAGATTACTGCGACCTACAGTGTTCTAATAGGCTCTACTTGGCTCTGAGAGCGCTATAAATAGTGGTCTCGGAACGTTAGGTTAGGTTAGGGTACGCCAGACTTTATTACGTGCGGATAAGTTGTGACGGAATGGTTATGACCTTTCAGCTGAACACTGCTATTCCGTGGGTACCTTTGCTCTACATTCCTCTA
>NW_017082505.1:0-291 GCF_001483705.2 Eufriesea mexicana
TATTTATGGGAGAAAGGTAGCTCACCATGATATTAGTCGAATATGTCAATAGATTTGTATTTTGCAACCACATTCAGTATCATCGCAATGGCTACAGCACTCCAATAGAATTATTCCTCCTTATTTATACAAGAAAGGTGGCTCACCGCGATATTAGCCTAAAATGTCAGTAAAATTGTATTCTCCAGCCAGAGTCCATAGCATTGCAAACGTTATAGCACGCCAACTGTATCTCTCCTCCTTATTTACGCCAGCAAGTTAACTAACCACAATATTAGTCGAAAATGTCAA
>NW_017082506.1:0-291 GCF_001483705.2 Eufriesea mexicana
TACTCTAATATGTTCTGCTTGGCTCTGGGGATGGCAGCAAGAGTGGCCCCCGCACGTTAGGCTGAGCTATGTTGCGTTTGGTTATGTTACCTTTGGCTAGCTTAGGATAGCATAGATAAGAGTTTTGTGCTGTACTCTGCACTTCGGTGCATTTCTGCGCTCTGCGTTGCTCCACCACATTCTGCTCGACACTCGGGAGGCCAGCAGTGTTAGCCGCGGCATGTTAGCTTGAGGTAGAATACGTTAGGCTAGGCTAGGTTCCGTTGAGTTGGGTTATGGTTGCTTCGACTT
>NW_017082507.1:0-291 GCF_001483705.2 Eufriesea mexicana
TAGATTGCAGGGTATATGGATGGATGGATGGATTGGTGTACAGATGTATGGATGCATGAATGTCTGCTTGTATGGATGTATGTATGGATGTTTCTATGGATGAATCCGTGGATGTTTGGAAGGATGTATGTAAGGATGTGTGTATGGATGTATGTACGGACGAATGGACATGTGTATGTATGGATATATGTACTGATGTATGTATGGACGTATTGATGGGTGGATGGGTGGACTGTTGTATGGATGTATGGATCGATGGATGTATGGATGGGTGGATGTTTGGATGGATGG
>NW_017082508.1:0-291 GCF_001483705.2 Eufriesea mexicana
AACACAAAATAACCGTATGTACCTGACTCAGTATAACGCGCCGAGACCACTATTGATGGCCTTGGCACATACAAGCTGTGAGCACTAGAGCCATGTAGGGCGCAGAAATCCGCCTAATGGCGGACCATGGCAATTAAGTCGAAGCTATCCTCGCCTAACCAAGCCAAACTTAACATAGCCAAACGTAACCACACACAACCTAACGTGCCGCGGCCACTACTGCTGGCATCCCCAGAGTCAAGCCGAACATATTAGTCGAGAGTAGAACGCAGAAGTCCATAGAAACGCAAT
>NW_017082509.1:0-291 GCF_001483705.2 Eufriesea mexicana
TGCATAAATGAGGGGGAAAGGTCCTATTGGCGTGCTATAGCCATTGCAGTGCTATCGAAGCTGACAGGAATGTTCAATTTTATTGACATTTTCGGCTAATATCGTTGTGAGCTAGCTGTCTTGTATAAATAATGTGGAAAGATACTATTGGCGTGCTATAGCCCACGCAATGCTATAGAATCTGCCTCGAAAATTCAATTTTATTTACATTTTCGAGAAATATCGTGCTTTGAAAACTTTCTTGCACAAATAAGGAGGAAAGATTCTTTTGGCGCGCTATAGCCATTTCAA
>NW_017082510.1:0-291 GCF_001483705.2 Eufriesea mexicana
AGTTCAACCAAGCGTGCCGCGACACTATTGCTGGCCTCCACAGGGCTAAGCAGAACATGTTAGTGGCGAGCAGAACGTAGAAATTCATATAATCGCAGTGTATATCAGAGAATGTTGAGCTACCCATGCCTAACCCAAGCTAACGTAACATAGCAAAACAAAGCCTAACCCAACCTAGCGTGCCCTGACCGCTATTGCTGCTGTCCCCGGCACCAATCATGGCATACTAGAACATAGTAGAGCAAGGAAATCCATCGCATAGCAGTGTACAGCACAAAAGTTAAAGCCATC
>NW_017082511.1:0-291 GCF_001483705.2 Eufriesea mexicana
TATAAACTGCTATTCGGCGGATTTCTGCACTCCACAGCTCTCTAATTTGTTCAACTTTACTCCTGGAGGGCCAGCAAATGCTGTACCGGCATGATACGCTGAGTTAGGCTACGCCTGGTTAAGTTAGGTTAGGCCACGTTTGCTCAAGATACCTTTGACTTTCGTGCTATAAGCAGAATTCCGGCGGGTTCCTACTATCTACAATGCTCTACAATACTCTGCTCGAATCTTTCGATTCCAGCAATAGTGGGCTCGGCACGCTAGGCTCAGTTATGTTACGTTGGGTTATGT
>NW_017082512.1:0-291 GCF_001483705.2 Eufriesea mexicana
ACAGAGCCAAGCAGAGCATAAGAGTGGAGAGTATAGCGCAGAAATCCATAGAATCCGAGGGTATAGCAGAAATGCCAAAGCTATTCTAACCTAACCGAAAGTAACCTAACCAAACAGAACGTAGCCAAGCTCAACCTAACTTGCCGGGACCACAATTACTGGACACACAGGGTCGAGCAGAGTGTAGTAGAGCAACGTAGAGCCCACAGATCCACCGAATTGCAGATGAAAGCACAAAATTCAATGATATCCTGACGGAACCTAACCTAACATAACATTTCCGAATGTAAC
>NW_017082513.1:0-291 GCF_001483705.2 Eufriesea mexicana
CTTTCGTGGTACAAACTGTTATTCAGTGGATTTCTACGCTCTGCTGTTCTCTAGTATAACCTGCTTGGCACTAGGGAGGCCAGCACTAGTGGTCTCGGCTCGATAAGTTTATCTATTCTTCGTTTGTTTAGATTTGGTTAGGTCAGGTAAGGTTACGTTATCTCTGACTTTTGTGTCATACATTTCCATTTGGTGGCTTTCTTCTCTCTACCGTGCTCTAGAATATTCCGGTTGGCGCTGGGGAGGACAGTAATAGTGGTATCGTCCCGTTATGTTGAGTTAGGTTACGTT
>NW_017082514.1:0-291 GCF_001483705.2 Eufriesea mexicana
TGCTACACAGAGCCATCCTATGGATCGCTGCGCTCTTCTGTGCGCTACCACACACTACTTGTCCCTGTGGACTCTATGAATAGAGACAATGCGGTGCATTACTGCGCTCTACTATGCTATAGCATATTCTGCTTGGCTCTTGGGAGGCCAGCAGTACTGGTTTTGGCACGCTAGGTTGGGTACAGTTACGTTTGCTTCTGTTACGTTTGGTTAGGGTGGGATAGGCTACATTGACCTTTGTGCTATACACAGATTCTCGGAGGGCTTCTGCGCTCCAATGCGCTCTAATAT
>NW_017082515.1:0-291 GCF_001483705.2 Eufriesea mexicana
GCACTACAGGCGATGCTATCCTCTCCTACCCTACACAACCGTAACATAACCAATCCTAACATACCCCAAACTGACGTGCCGAGACAGCTATTGCTACTCCCCCCTCCCGTGCCAAGCAGGACAAACTGGATGTCAGTAGAGCGCAGAGGCCCACCGTTTAGCAGTGTACAGCACAAAAGTCAAAGCTATCCCTACAAAACGTAGCCTAACACAACCTAAACGAACGTTGCATGACATCGTAACTCGCCGAGACCACACTTGCTGGCCTTCCTAGATCCAAGCAGAAAATAC
>NW_017082516.1:0-291 GCF_001483705.2 Eufriesea mexicana
TCACCACGATATTAGTCGAAAATGTCAATAAACTTGTATTTTCCAGCCAGATTCTACAGGAATGCAATGGCTATAGCACACCAATAGAATCCTTCGTCCTTATTTACTCCCGAACGTAAGCTCACCACGATATTAGCCGAAAATGTCAATAAAATTGAATATTCCAGGGCTACTCTATAGCTTTGCAATGCCTATGGCACACCAATTGAATCTATCCTCCTTATTAGAGCAAGAAAGTTAGCTCACCACGATATTAGCAGGTAATGTCAATAAAACTGTATTTTCCAGCCA
>NW_017082517.1:0-291 GCF_001483705.2 Eufriesea mexicana
CTACTGCGCTTTAGTATTTTCTGCTTGGCCCTGAGGAGGGCAGCAATAGTGGTATCGGCAGGTCATGTTCAGATATATTACGTTCGGTCTTGTTGCAGTTGGTTAGGTTAGGATATGGTAGCTTTTACTTTTGTGCTGTACGCTCCTATTCGGTGGGTTTCAGCGCTCTGCGTTGCTCTAATATGCTCTGCTTGGCTCTGGGGATGCCAGCAATGGTAGTCCCAGCACGTTATATTGAGTTATGCTACGCGTGGTTCCGTTATGTTTGGTTAGGTTAGGATATGGTAGCCT
>NW_017082518.1:0-291 GCF_001483705.2 Eufriesea mexicana
TGGTAAGATTGAGATATGGTAGCTATGACTTTATGCTGCAGACCGCTATTCGGTGCGTTTGTATGCTCTACTGCGCTCTAGCATGTGCTGCTTGGCTCTGGGGAGGCCAGAAGTATTGATCTCGGCACGTTGGCCTGGGTTTGGTTGCGTTTGGTTATGTCACGATAGGTTAGGCTAAGGAAGCATATCTTTGACCTTTGTGCTATACACTGCAATTCCGTGGATGCCTTCGCTCTACATTGCGCTACTATACTCCGCTCGCGTCTTGGGAGGCCAGCAGAAGTGGTCACC
>NW_017082519.1:0-291 GCF_001483705.2 Eufriesea mexicana
TGGAAGAATGTCAAGAATATTTGGGCTTAGAACGAAATAGACCACGTGCAAGAGGATTGGCTGGAAGAAATATTTATGGTATAGTCCAGTGAAAGTTTAGGGATGCGTCTAGAGTGGTCGAAGTACCTGATCCACCGAGGTTGTGGGGAAAGAGGCATAATTGGAAAGGAAAGCCTGGGTATGATAGAAGACAGAATGAATGGTATAATTAAAAGTACAAGGGTATGAGCAAGTCAGTCTTGTAGAGTCGAAGAAAGTCTGCTTTCGGTCTAAGATTTGTCAGTAAAAGAC
>NW_017082520.1:0-291 GCF_001483705.2 Eufriesea mexicana
TATCGTTAATATACGTTGCAAACTATTTGTTATCAATGATTTCAATTTCTTATTAACAATAAATTTATTAATTTATTAGCTTTTTGTAAATTACGAATACATTATAATATAAATATGTTGTTTGTTTAATTAATAGCTGATAATTGATTAACTTTTTTTACTTTTATCGTTAATATACGTTGCAAAATATTTGTTATTCACAATAAATGTTGCAATTTATTAGGTTTCTGCTAATTATAGATACATTTTCACGCAAATACATTATATATACTAGTAATAGCCTATAATTTA
>NW_017082521.1:0-291 GCF_001483705.2 Eufriesea mexicana
TTGACAGCTCTGCGACCATATCTGACAATTATACGTAAATTGTGTAAACTGTGTAAACTGTATCTTAGATTTCCTTGACTGTCAACTAATTGACAACAGACTCTATCTTCCAGAACGAGCCCTTTTAAAGCCTCCCTCGAAGGAAGAGGAACTCCCTCCATGCCAAGGTCAGGGGTGAAGGAGACTCCTCCTTCCGGGCTAGGTCTTCCGAACTTACAATTGTAAGTAAGAGTTTGAATTATTTACAATTGTAAAAATTAAATGAAAATTGACAGTTAGCGTATTTTGAAT
>NW_017082522.1:0-291 GCF_001483705.2 Eufriesea mexicana
TTTTACCCTGATTGATGGAAAAGTTCCTTTCTACCTCGCACGTGCTCATTGGTGTTCCCTATTATTCCTAAAATCTGCCATATGAAAATTCGCTGCTGTGTACTGCGACGAATTACAGCACAACCGGATATGAATTTTAACTAACGCCAAGTGCGGTGGAACGCGACTTGGACTTTGCCACGTTTAAAGCATGGGCCTGCTGAGCAGTGTAACTGATGAGTCCACTAGCAGGCCCCGGATGGAACGTGCTTCCCTTTCCTTTTCCTTCTCTCGTTTCCCTTTCTATTGTTA
>NW_017082523.1:0-291 GCF_001483705.2 Eufriesea mexicana
TTTATTAATTTTTTCACTTTTATTATAAGTTTACGTTGCAAATAATTTGTTGTTAACAATATTAATTTGTTATTAACTACCAGTGTAGTAATTTATAAACTTTCTGCAAATTATAGGTACATTTTAACACTCGTGGGTTATAAGTTCAAGTAATAGTAATTAATTTATTAACTTCTTCACTGTTATTATAAATTTACGTTGCGAACAATTTGTTATTAACGATATTCATTTAACAAAATAACAAATTTGATAATTCATAGACTCGTTTTATAAACTACAACTACATTCGCC
>NW_017082524.1:0-291 GCF_001483705.2 Eufriesea mexicana
TCTGGCAATGATGATCCTCAGCCTTGAAATTGGTCCTGTCAAAGTAGATTCTAGTTTCTGAAATTGACATCTGACATTGGTGATCTTCAATTCTCGAAATATGGTACTATTAAAGTAGATTCTCAGCTTTGAAATTGGCCCTGTCAAAGTAGATTTTAGATTTTGAAGCTATCTGACATTGGTGATCTCCAGTCTTGAAATATGGTATTATCAAAGTAGTTTCTCAGTTTTGAAATTGGTCCTGTCAAAGTAGATCCTAGGTTTTGAAACTGATGTCTGACAATGGTGATT
>NW_017082525.1:0-291 GCF_001483705.2 Eufriesea mexicana
CCATGGGAGTTTCTTTTGCCCATAATTCTAACTCAATATTACCAACAGTTGTTTTCATTGTAATCTTGTTATAACAAATATATTAATTTTATTAATATCAAATATTTTTAAAATTAAAGTTATTAAAATTTATTATTTAGTATTGTAATTCAAATTAGAAATTATTTAATACATTGACATAGAAATTTAGAAAGTAAATATTGTATATCGGTTAAATTTTTAAAAACTGATATACAATGCATTGAAATATTATAAAATGATACTTATTACTTTACCCTTAGTGGCTGGCTC
>NW_017082526.1:0-291 GCF_001483705.2 Eufriesea mexicana
AACGACATAACATACAAGATAGAAATCTTTGATGGTCAAATGAAGATTCAAAAAATGGAGATGACTTAGGAAGACCAAAAGGAATGAAATTAATTTAGGTGATATCCTCTTATAACAACTAAATACAGAGAATGCACTGAGATTGAGGGGTATGTTGTATTCCTGATCTAAATAAATATTAATATCTGCGGTCAAAGTCAATGATCATCGCTAATGTGTTATGTTTCGGAATTATGGAGTTAAGGTAGATAAAGAAAAGAGAGTGGTTGGAAAGAAAGCAGTGAGAAGGGG
>NW_017082527.1:0-291 GCF_001483705.2 Eufriesea mexicana
ACATTCTTACCTCCATAGATTCATACATACATACATCCATACATCCATACATCCAGACATCCAATCATCCACAAATCCATCCAAATATACATCCATCAATCCATACATTAATACATCAACACATCCGCCCGTACACTCGTACATACGTACATGCATGCATACATCCACACATACCTAAATCAAATTCATCCATCCATCCATACATCCATCTACCCATACATCCATCAGTCCACCAATCCATCAATCCATCATTACATCAATACATACATCAATACATACATCCATCCATCC
>NW_017082528.1:0-291 GCF_001483705.2 Eufriesea mexicana
GACTCAACATAACACGCCGAGACCGCTGCTGAGGCCCTCCCCAGAGCCAAGCAGGACCTATTGGAACACAGTAGAGCGCAGAAATCCACGGAATAGCAGTTTACAGCACAATATTTGAAGCTACACTGACTAAACGTTGCCTGACCCAACGTACCAGAACGTAACCTGTCCCACCATAAAGAGACAACACAACTCGTTTTGTCCTTGCCGGAGCCAAGCTGATAATATCAGAGCACTGTAGGGCGCAGAAGCCCACCTAATAGCAGACAATAGCACTAAGGTCATAGCTAT
>NW_017082529.1:0-291 GCF_001483705.2 Eufriesea mexicana
GAAAGTGGCACTGACTTTTGCGCCATGTACTGCTATTCGGCGAACTGCTGCGCTATTCTGTGGCCTAATATGCTCTGCTTGGATGCGCGGGGCCAGCAGTAGTGGTCTCGGCAGGTTAGGTTGGGATAAATTACGCGTGGCTATGATACATTTGCTTAGGTTGGGAAAAGATGGATCTGACTATTGTTGTATACGCTCCTGCTCGGTGGATTTCATTACTCTAATGTTCTATAATATGCTCTGATTGGCTCTAAGATGCCAACAGTTGTGTTCGTGGCACGTTCGGTTGTG
>NW_017082530.1:0-291 GCF_001483705.2 Eufriesea mexicana
GGAGGACAGCAATGGAGGTCTCGGCTCTTTAGGTTTATACATTTTACGTTTGGTTGGGTACGGTTATGCCAGGTTAGGAAAGGGTATCTTTGTCTTTTGTGGTAAACACTGCTATTTGTTCTATTTCTGCTCTCCACGTTGCTGAAGTATATTCTGCTTGACGATCTGTAGGCCAGCAACAGTGGTCCAGGCATGATAGTCCCTGTTATCTCACGGTTTGTTATGTTCGGATAGGCCAGGTTATGTCAGATTACACTTGACCTTTGTGCTTTACACTTCATTGCGGCGGGT
>NW_017082531.1:0-291 GCF_001483705.2 Eufriesea mexicana
TATAGATAATCTGCTATAGCTTGGTGAATAGGTCGCCCAACGCCTTCAATCCAATGGCAAGAAGAGCCTCCTACTTGCCAGAGATTATGTCTATACGAAACAAATAGTCTGTTATAGCTCGGTGAATAGATCGCTTAACGCCTTCAATCCACTGGCAAGTGCAGGCATCTACTTGCCTGAGAATAAGTCTATTCAAAATCTATAACCTGTTATAGCTTGATGAATAGATCGCCTAACTCCTCCAATCCAATGGCCAGTACAGCCATCCACTTGCCAGAGGATATGTCTACA
>NW_017082532.1:0-291 GCF_001483705.2 Eufriesea mexicana
GTATGTATCACAGGCGAATGTACTTGTACTTAAACGTTGCTGAGGATTGCTAGCCAGCTCGACCAATCCGTTACTCGATACCTGTTAACCCCTTGCACTCGGAGATTTTTTCGTTACAGAAAAATGGCAGTTCGAAGATTTTATACTTATACTATTTTTATAATCACGCAAAGCGTGTACACATTTTCTTGGGACGCACTATATTTATTTATTTATTTGTAAACGGATTGGAAGCCCTTTATGTACATAACAGTGTAAACATAAAATTGCACGCGATATATAAAGGAAAAA
>NW_017082533.1:0-291 GCF_001483705.2 Eufriesea mexicana
GTAGCACATTGTACCACAGAAGACCACCGAATAACAGTGAACAGCGCGAAAGTCAAAGCTATCTTTCCCAAACATAGCAAAACCTATACCAACCAAACGTAATCTGACTCAACATAACGTGCAGCGTCCGCTATTGCTTCCTCCCCAGAGCAAAGCAGAGTACAGTAGAGCCATGTGCAGCGCTGAAATTCACCACACAGCAGTTCATAGCGCGAGAGTTGAAAATACCCAAGCCAAACATTTACCTAACCTAACCTAAATAAGCATAGCGTGGCTCAAAGTAACGTGCCA
>NW_017082534.1:0-291 GCF_001483705.2 Eufriesea mexicana
GTCACGTGATATCTATATTGCGTGACAATACATCTCGAATGTGAAAGGGTGCATATAATAATTTAACCCTTTGCACTCGAGAGGTGACCCTCAATCATCGATTCTAAAGATCAATGTTATTTAATATATCAAATTTAAAATTACCTAACGATGCGTGAAATGTCGAAAAAAAATAATTCTACGTCTTAATTTGCATATGATTTCTCATTTACAATTTTAAAAATATCGCGACTCTATGACAGAAAGTCTTCGAATTACTATTTTTCTGTAACGAAAAAGTCATCGAGTGCA
>NW_017082535.1:0-291 GCF_001483705.2 Eufriesea mexicana
ACGCGATTTTCTCGAAACTATGTTTCTGAAAATAATCGACAAATTATTATGAAATTTTACAGACATCCTTATTACAACATTTATTAGTTATTGCATCCGATTCCTTTTTTTTTAAATTATTAACAATTTCAAAAGATATTAATGAGAAACGTGGAAATTAATTTCAAAGGGAATTGAAATGTTCAAACGTTAGTGTCTAGAGAATATGTTATAGTTCCAAGTTCCTTTGGACTTCTTTATGTCACTAACTCTATTTGGCTAGAATCCTGCACATCGGAACGTCATATTAAA
>NW_017082536.1:0-291 GCF_001483705.2 Eufriesea mexicana
TGAGCCCAGGGACATGCAGAACATATTAGAGGAGAGTAGGGCGCAGAAATCCATAGATGTGCAATGTATAGCAGAAAAATCAAACACAACCAAGCCCTACCCATGCTAGCGTAAACTAACCATACGTAAACTAACACATCGTAACATGACGCGGCAACAATCTATCGTCTCCCCACGGTAAAGCAGAGCGTATTAGAGCACAGTAGGGCGGAGAAATCCACCGAATAGCAGTGTACAGCACAAAAGGTAAGCCATCATTTCCTGACCGAACAAACCGTAACATAACCAAAC
>NW_017082537.1:0-291 GCF_001483705.2 Eufriesea mexicana
AACTTGACATAACCGAACGTAACATAACACAACCAAACGTGCCATGACTGCTATTGCTGGCGTTCCCACATACAAGCGGATGCTATTAGAGGAATGCAGATCGCAGACATCGGCCTAGTTGCAGTGTATAGCGGAAAAGTCAATGCTGTCCTAGCCAAACCTAGCTCAACCAAGCCAAGACAAGCGCTACTTATGTCAACCAAATGTGCAACGAACATTATTGCTGATCTCGCCAGATACATGCCGAGCATATTAGAGCACAGTAGAATGCAGAAATACAACGAATAGCAG
>NW_017082538.1:0-291 GCF_001483705.2 Eufriesea mexicana
CAAAGCACAGAGCTAATATTTAATTATATACCTGGTCCTACGTGAAAGGACGAAGATCAAATGATTGTCAAAGTGTTAAAGAATCGGGTTCCAAATTTCTAGGGATATTTTGCAATTTTTTTGTTTTTATGGATGGTAGACACGGAGAAGATACTTATGCGTTAAATAAACGGGTTCCAGATTTCTAGGGATATTTTGCTATTTGGTTTTTGTGGATGGTGGACACGGAGAAGATACTTGCATGTTAAAGAAACGGGTTCTAAATTTCTAGGGATATTTTGACTATCTGGT
>NW_017082539.1:0-291 GCF_001483705.2 Eufriesea mexicana
CATTGCTCTTCCATACTCTGCTCAACACTCCGGAGGCCAGAAATAGTGGTCTCGGCACGCTAGTCAAAGTTAGGTAGCGCTTTGCTGCTCCAGGTTCGGCAAAGTTTGGAGATGTTAGCTTTGACGTTTGTGCTATTCTCTGCTATTCGGACGATGTCTGCGCCCTGCGCTGTTCTACTAGCATCCGCTTGCCTCTGTGGAGGCCAGCAACAGTAATCGTGGCACATTTGGTTGAGTTAGGCAGCGTTTGGTTAGGTACGTTTCGTTAGGTTAGGACAGGGTAGCTTAGAC
>NW_017082540.1:0-291 GCF_001483705.2 Eufriesea mexicana
TAGTATTTACAGTATTATTCTCAATAGTATTTACTGTACTATTCTTAATAACATTTATAGTGCTATTCTCAATAATATTAAACAATACCATCCTCAGCAATATTTATAGTATTACTCTCAGTAATATTTATAATAATATTCTGAATAATATTTGCAGTACTATTCTTAATAATGTTCGCAGTATTATTCTCCAGAATATTTACAATATTACTTTTAATAATATTTACAATACTATTCTGAATAATATTTGCAGTATTATTCTCTGCAATATTTACAATATTACTCTCAATA
>NW_017082541.1:0-291 GCF_001483705.2 Eufriesea mexicana
ATGCAACGAAAAGCAGTGTATAACGCTAATGACATAGCCACCGTCCCCTAACCTAACCGAACGAAGCATAACTGAACATAACGCGCGACGGCCGCTATTGATGGCCTGAGCAAAATAAAACAAATTAGATCGCAGAAATCCACCGCAATGTAGTGAGTGGTTCAATAGCCATTGATTGCCTAACATATCCTGCCCTAAGCAAACCTATCGAAACGTAGCATTGCTCATAGCAGTGCGCCGCGACCACTGCTCTTGGCCTTCCCAGAGCAAAGCAGAATGTAGTAGAGCGCA
>NW_017082542.1:0-291 GCF_001483705.2 Eufriesea mexicana
CACACATACATTCATCCATACATACTTCCATACATACAGACACACATACATCCATACATACGTACATACATACATCCATACTAACGTACATACACCCATACATTCGTCCATGCATACGACCAAACATATATCTATACATTCATCAATACATACAATCATACAAACATCCATACATCCATACATAAATACATCCATACATCCATATATCCGTCCAACCATGCAAACATCCATCCATACATACATCCATACATACATCCATACATACATACTCACATCCGTACAAACATCCAT
>NW_017082543.1:0-291 GCF_001483705.2 Eufriesea mexicana
AACTTTTGTGCTGTCCACTGCTTGTAGGAGGATTCATGAGCTCTACTGCGCCATAGTATGTCCTTCTTGTCTGAATGGAGGCCAGTAATAATGGTCGCGTAGAGTCGGGGTAAGTTAGTATGCGTTTGGTTGCGTTACGATACACCATTTTAGCAGAGAATAGCTATGCATTTAGTACTATAGTCTGCTACAAGGTGAGCTTTTACATCCAACAGTGCTCTAGTAATTTCAGCTAGGCCCCGGCAAGGCCAGCAATAGTGGTCTCGGCACGCTATGACGAGTCAGGCTACG
>NW_017082544.1:0-291 GCF_001483705.2 Eufriesea mexicana
AAGAATCTTTCCCCCTTATTTATGCAAGAAAGGCAGCTCACCACAATATCAGACGAAAATGTATATAAAAATGAATTTTCCAGCCGGATTCAGCAGCATTTCAGCGGGCATAGCACGCCAATGGGATCCTTCCTCCTTATTTATGCAAGAAAGTAAGCTCACCGCGATGTTAGTCAAAAATGTCAAGAAAATTATATTTTCCAGACAGATTCATCTGCATTGCGGTGTATATAGCATTCCAAAAGGACTTTTCCTCCTTACGTATGCAAGGAAGTTAGCTCACCACGGTAT
>NW_017082545.1:0-291 GCF_001483705.2 Eufriesea mexicana
TCGCAGAATCGCCAACGACGTGGTACACACGTCGTCAGGCAATTGTCACAGAAACACTGGACCACTTTGACATACGCGTCTGTGAATTTCTTGCCAGCGCAAGTGGTTATGGGAGATCGAGGATTCACTGAGGACTTGCGAGAAAGTCCTCCTAATCTGCCTGAAGTTGGAATCTAACTAGTGGCGAGGGTGAGAATGATGGTTGTTACAGAGTGTTCGGGTCGCAACACTGCTCATATCCGATAAGTTATAATTCTGTCAATTCGTTGTTTATAAGAATAAGAAGGCGTA
>NW_017082546.1:0-291 GCF_001483705.2 Eufriesea mexicana
ATGGTTATAGCCCGCCAAAAGTATCTTTCCTCCTTATTTATGCAAGAAAAGTAGCGCACCACGCTATTATTCGAAAATGTCAATATAATTGAATTTTCCGGCCAGATTCTAGAGCATAGCAGTGGTTATAGCTTGCCAATATAATCCTTCCTCCTCGTTTATGCAAGAAAGTTAGCTCACCACGATATCAGATGAAAATGTGAATAAAATTGAATTTTCCATCCAGCATCTATAGCACTGCAATGGCTATAGCACGCCAAAGGGATCTTTCCTCCTTACTTATGCAAGGAA
>NW_017082547.1:0-291 GCF_001483705.2 Eufriesea mexicana
TATTTATGCAACAAAACTAGCTCACAACGATATTTGACGAAAATGTCAATAAAAATGAATTTTCCAGACTGATTCTATAGCACTGCAATGGCTATAGCATGCCAATAGAATCTTTCCTCCTCATGCATGCAACAAAATTAGCTCAGGACGGTATTAGTCGAAAATGTCAATAAAATTGAATTATCCAGTCAGTTTCTATAGCATTGCAGTGGCAACAGCATGCCAATAGAATCTTTCCTCCTGATTTATGCAACAAAATTTACTCACCACGATATTAGTCGAAAATGTCAA
>NW_017082548.1:0-291 GCF_001483705.2 Eufriesea mexicana
CATTCTAGAATTGCTGTAGAATATAGGTCACCAGTATACAGAAAAATCCAACACCAACAGTGCTCTGTTGATGGCTATACTTCGTTCGGTTTTGCCATATGTATATTTCCCCGGCGACATTACCTGCATTAATTTATAATTCTGCAGCTGCTAATGAACTTAGTTATTCAGCGAACAGATTATTACAAGCGCTATAGTATTGCAAATGTTTCTACATTCTGTACCCTATTTTCTAATGTCTATATCACTACCAATACATGATCAATGCGTGGGTCATTCTAGATATACTAT
>NW_017082549.1:0-291 GCF_001483705.2 Eufriesea mexicana
CGTTTGGTCAGGTTAGGTTATGTTAAGTTCGGTCAGGATAGCATCGACATTCGTGATATACGCCGTTGTTCCATGGGCTTTTGCACTCTGCCGTGCTTCACTACATTTTGCTTGTCCCTGCGGAGGCCAATAATTGTGGTCTCGGCACGTTACGTTGTGTAATGCAACGTTCGGTTAGTTTGGTTTGTGCCTGGTTGTGTTAGTATATCTTCGACCTTTGGCCTGTATACTGCAATGCGGCGGACTTCTGAGCTCTATTGTGCTCTAGTACATTCCGCTTGGCTCTGGGAG
>NW_017082550.1:0-291 GCF_001483705.2 Eufriesea mexicana
TATTATTATATTATTCTTATGATTATTATTATTATTATAATGATGTAATAATTAATATATAATAATACATTATTGTAGAGTTAGTTTACTGTTACAATTATGATAATCATAATCACAATAATCACAATATAATGGTAATAAAAAATAATAGTAATAAATTATTATAAAATTATTATAAAAACTGTAACACTGCTAATTGCAAGTAGTTTAGTGTACTAATTGTAACTTGGTACTGTAGTATAATCTCTTATTGCATCAGCATATATCATTGATATTTATATATTACAATTA
>NW_017082551.1:0-291 GCF_001483705.2 Eufriesea mexicana
TTTTGCTCTCTTCGTTGATGTACTAAATCCTACTCGGCTCTGGAGGACAGCAATGGCGGTCGTAGCACGACGGGTTGTGTTACGTTGCTTTTGGATATGTTAGGTTAAGTTATGTTTGGCTAGGATGGCTTTGACATTTGTGCTCCACACTGCTATCCTATTGACTTCTGTGCTTTTCTGTGCGCCATAGGAGTCTGCTTGTCACTGTGGGCCAAGAATGGCGCTCGGCAATGTGGAGGCCGTCAGTAGTGGTCTCGACACGTTAAACAGAGTTTCGTTGCGTTTGGTTAT
>NW_017082552.1:0-291 GCF_001483705.2 Eufriesea mexicana
TTTATAGAAAAGGCCGAGTGGAAAACGTCGATCGAAAGAAAATGGTAGAGAGGAAGGGCTTGATATGTCCACACCTACTAAAGTACGATTGACAGCATCGATCAAAGTAAGGAAGAAACGTAGAAAAAGACAAATTCCAGAATTAATACAGGCTGATTATCTCATAACCTGCAACAAAGTCCCCAATGCCTCGCCTCGTCTGCTTTCACGCGGACTCGGCGACGGGGAGAGTCGAAGAAGCATGCAGAGGATGACAGGGAACATAGCAGCGCGTGTTCCAAGATCCAGATC
>NW_017082553.1:0-291 GCF_001483705.2 Eufriesea mexicana
AGATTAGAAGTATTAAAAGAAGATGGTTTATATGAAATTAAAAGTAATACATTACAAATAAAATCACTGGAAGTAATAAACATAGAAGTACCTATAAAAATTAATTCAAGAACCTTATTAACTGATAAAATTTGAGAAAATGAATAAGAGATTGTCTAACTCCTTGTGCATGTCCGAAATGGAAAGTGGTTGGAACGAAACAAGGTATAATAACTGTCAAATAAAATTTAATTAAAAATAAAATATGTGGCATTTGTCATGCTTATATTTATATTAGTGATAAAGACGATT
>NW_017082554.1:0-291 GCF_001483705.2 Eufriesea mexicana
ACATGCCCACTTGCAGCCTGATCTGAAGTCATTGAATGCCTTTACCGATTATTGGATGTCATTACTGCAATTCAAGACGCGGTAAAATCGGTTACTATCGAAACACGACACAGAATCTACATAGGACAAAGGCATTGTACCGTCTACTATCGTAGATAGTTTATAGAAAGTGTTAAGCCTTGGAATGTCGTCCCGGTATTTCGTTCGGCCCTTTGTTTAGAATAGACAGTGTGAAGGCTCTGAAAGTTCTCAAGTACCATTGATGAGGCCCTAGGACCGCAATGTCCCAAG
>NW_017082555.1:0-291 GCF_001483705.2 Eufriesea mexicana
GCAACGTGTCATTGCTCTCATTTCGAGAGTAGAGCAGGGCATAGCAGAGCAATTTACAGCACATTAATTCTCCGAGGAGCTGGGTAGGGCACAATGGTCTAAATAACCCTATCCTAACCTAACCAAACGCAACATAGCCGAACGCAGCCTATCTCAGAGTAACGTGCCGAGAACGCTATTGCTGTACTCCCCACCGCCAAGCGGAGAATATTAGTGCATATTTGAGCGCAGGAATCCGCCGAATAGTAGTGTATAGCGCAATAGTCGAAGTTACCCTATCCTAACCTAACC
>NW_017082556.1:0-291 GCF_001483705.2 Eufriesea mexicana
TTTTTTGACCATGAAACTATTTAGATAGAATAAATATAACATAGGAATTAGGGCCTAGTAATAATTGATCTCTGTTGGATTGTTTTCCCTTATAAATGAGGAAATAAACTAGAACAAATGTTCCAAACTTGTTTACTTGAGATCACGAGTATGGAGTTGCATTTTTTTTTTATACACACACATATATATATATATTAAACATTTAATATGTTAAAAATGTTAACTTATAATTTAAGGCAGATATTCATATAAATGTTGGGGATAAAGGCATCAGAAGTCAAGTAAGCTCTC
>NW_017082557.1:0-291 GCF_001483705.2 Eufriesea mexicana
CATTGCTCTACTGCACTCTGCTAGACTCTGGGGAGGCGAGCGATACTGGCCGTGCCACGTCAGGCTGAGTTATGTTTTATTTTTAGGAGAGGTTAGGTTAAGTTTCGTCGGGACAGCTTTGAATTTCGCGCTATACACCGCTTTTCGGTGGTTTCCAGTGATCTACAGCGCTCTAGCATACTCTGCTTTGCTCTGTGGAGACCACCAATAGTAGTTTCGCCATGTTACGTTGAGCTACGCTACGTTTGGCTGTGTTCCTTTCGGTGATGTTAGGATAGGATGCTCTTGTCT
>NW_017082558.1:0-291 GCF_001483705.2 Eufriesea mexicana
TATGTCCGCATGGCTATGACTTCCGTGGTATACACTGATATTCGGTGGATTTCTGCTCTCCACTGTGTCCTGGTATGCTTTGCTTAGCGCTGGGGATGTAAGCAATGGCCGTGCAAGCCTGGGCTAGGCACGTTAGTTTCGATTACTTTGCGCTTGGTAATATTACGCTTGGTTAGGCTAGGAGAGGATAGCTTCGACTTTTTCGCAATATACTGGTATTGGGTAAACTACTTCGCTACAATGTGCTCTAATATACTCTACCTGGTTCTGGGGAGGCCTGCAATTGTGTTT
>NW_017082559.1:0-291 GCF_001483705.2 Eufriesea mexicana
GGAGGGCAGCTATAGTGGCCACGGAGCATTACTTTCTGTTTGGTTACATTTTGTTAGATTAGGTATGTTTTGGTTTGTTTGGGATGTCTTCGACTTTTGTGCTACATACTTCCATCTAATAGACATCCTCGCCCTGCTCTCCTCTAATGCGATCAACCTGGCAATGGGGAGTCCAGCAATAATGGTCTAGGCACGTTAGGTTGTGTTAGGTTACATTTGGTTACGCCATTTTTGGATAGGTTAGATCAGGATATCTTTTACTCTTTTGCAATAAACTGCGATGCGGTGACG
>NW_017082560.1:0-291 GCF_001483705.2 Eufriesea mexicana
ATGCATCGAGGGTTGGAAGTACGGATGATAGGATTTATGGATGTATGGATGTGTGGATGTATGTATTCATGAATGGATGGTTGTGTGAACGGATGCATGGATGGTTGGTTGGGTGTATTGATGTATGTATGTATAGTTGTATGTATGGATGAATGGATGTATGGATGTATGGATGTGTGGATGTATGAAAGTATGGATGTGCGAATGTGTGTATGTACGTATGTATGGATGTACGGATGCATATATGTATGGATGTATGGGTGGTGGATGTATGAGTGGATGGATATATGG
>NW_017082561.1:0-291 GCF_001483705.2 Eufriesea mexicana
GATGTATGGATGTATGGATGTATGCATGTATGGATGTATGTATGGATGCTTGTATGGATGAATCTATGGATGGATGTATGGATGGGTTGAGGTATGGATAGACTGATGTATGTATGTATGAATGTATGGATGTATATATGTACGGATGTGTGGATTTATAGTTGAATGGTTCTGTGGATGTATGAATGTATAGATGGATGGTTGTATGGATGGGTTGAGGTATGGATAGACGGATGTACGGATGAATGTATGTCCGGATGAATGGATGTATGGATGGATTGAGGTATGGAT
>NW_017082562.1:0-291 GCF_001483705.2 Eufriesea mexicana
TAGCTCACCACGATATTAGTCGAAACTATCAATAAAATTGTACTTTCCAGACCGATTCTGCAGCATTGGAATGGCTGTAGCACGCCAAAAGTATCTTTCCTCCATAATTATGCAAGGAAGCTTGCTCACCACGATATTAGTCGAAAATAAAATGAAATAGAACTTTCCAGCCCGATTCTGCAGCGTTGCAATGGCTATAGCAGGACGAAAGGATCTTTCCTCCCTATCTATGCAAAGAAGTTGGCTCACCACGCTATTAGTCGTTAATGTCAATAAAATTGAATTTTCCAG
>NW_017082563.1:0-291 GCF_001483705.2 Eufriesea mexicana
TAGTCAGAAATGTCAATAAAATTGAATTCTCCAGCCAGATTCTACTGCATTGCAATGGCTATACCACTCCAGAAGGGTCTTTCCTCCTTTCTTAGGGAAGGAGTTTAGCAGACCATGATATTAGTAGAAAATGACAATGAAATAAAATTTTCCAGGGCGATTGTATAGCATTGCAGTGCCTATAGCACGCCAATAGAACCTTTCCTCCTTATTTATGCAAGGAGGATGGCTCACCACGATATTAGCCGAAAATATCAATAAAATTGAATTTTCCGGCCAGATTCTATAGCA
>NW_017082564.1:0-291 GCF_001483705.2 Eufriesea mexicana
GAATTTGGAAAATGCAATGAAAAATTCGATACATGGATGTATAGCGTTATCATGAGTGGATTATGCGAATAATTATTTTGGAAGACGGAAAATACTTAGTGTTGATCCGCGTGGATGGAGGCAGCTGGTTTAGTTATCGATGCCTTCTTCTCAGTATGCCGAATCCTTACGAGATACTAAGCACTCAGGGTGTGCAATAAGACGCAGTTTGTCTTGTCTATACACTTTATTACACGGTTTGATGAGTTGTATGTGTGATTTGTGCGTGTGTTGTTCTGTCTCCGCCTTCTG
>NW_017082565.1:0-291 GCF_001483705.2 Eufriesea mexicana
ATGATATTTGCAAGCAGATTTCAATTCTGTCGCTTTGATTGCGACTTGCAACTGGATTTGATCCATTCTTCGTCAGAGAACATCTTCTTTGACTGTTTTTAATAGACTGTCATAGAAATAAAGATGAGGAAAGCAAATTGAGTACATGGACTAGGAATAAGCGTGTTGGATGACGTTCATGGATAGATACGCATGTCATCGAAGTGTCTGTTCTCTGCATTCGCTGTCAAAAGCACTAAACGCCTCGAGTTAATAAGCTTTACTTCCTTGACTGTTTTCGATAGCTAATGA
>NW_017082566.1:0-291 GCF_001483705.2 Eufriesea mexicana
GAATCTTGCTGGAGAATACAATTTTGCTGACATTTACGACTAATATCGTTGTGACCTTGCTTTCTTGGATATATAAGGAGGAAAGGTTATACTGGCGTGCTGTAGCTATTGCAATGCTGTAGAACCTGCCTGGAAAATTCAATTTTATTGACGTTTTCGACTAATATCGTGGTGCACTTATTTTCTTGCAAAAATAAGGACGATGGATACTATTGGCGTGCCATAGCAATTGCAATGCTATAGAATCTTGCTGGAAAAATCAATTTTATTGACATTTTCGACTAATATCGT
>NW_017082567.1:0-291 GCF_001483705.2 Eufriesea mexicana
CTGGAAAATTCAATTTTGTTGACATTTTTGACTAATATCGTGGAAAGCTAACTTTCTTGCATTTACAATGTGGAAAGAATCTATTGGCGTGCTATAGCCATTACAATGGTGCCGAATCTGGCTGGAAAATTCACTTTTATTGTCGTTTTCGTCTTTTATCGTGGTGAGCTACCTTTCTTGCATAAATAAGCAGGTTAGATTCTATTGGCGTGCAGTGGACATTGCAACGATATAGAGTGTGGTTGGAAAATACAGTTTTATTGACATTTTCGGCTAATATCGTGGTGAGAT
>NW_017082568.1:0-291 GCF_001483705.2 Eufriesea mexicana
CGTGCTATAGCCATCGCAATGGCATAGAATGTGGCTGGAAAATACAATTCTGTTGACATTTTCCATTAATATCGTGGTGAGCTAACTTTATTGCATAAAGAAGGAGGAAGGATTCAATTGGCGTGCAATATCCATTGCAAAGCTGTAGAATCTGGCTGCAAAATCCAATGTTACTGACATTTTCTGCTAATATCGCTGTGAGGTAACTTTCTTTCATAAATAAGGAGGAAAGGTCCTATTGGCATGCTATAGGCATTGCAAAGCTGTAGAATCTGGCTGGAAAATTCAATT
>NW_017082569.1:0-291 GCF_001483705.2 Eufriesea mexicana
TTGTGTTACGTTTGGTGAGGTTAGGATGTGATCGTTCAGACTTTTGAGCGGTACACTGCTACCCGCGGCATTCTGCGCTCTATCTTGCTCTAATATGCTATGCTTGGCTGTGGGGTGGCCAATGGCAGTGGTCTCGCCACGTTAGTTTGAGCTAGGTTTCGTTCTGTTAGGACTGGTAAGGAAGGCTTCTGCAGGATTACTTTGACTTTGCGATATACGCTGCTAGTCCGGTGATCCCTGCACCCTACACTGCTCTACAATGCTCTGCTCGTCTCTGTGGAGACAAGCAGT
>NW_017082570.1:0-291 GCF_001483705.2 Eufriesea mexicana
ACAACGTTTGGCAAGATTAAATTTCCCTCAGTAAGGTTTGGATAGCTCTGACTTTCGTGGTATACACGGCTATTCGGTGGATCTCTGCGCTCTACTTTGCCCCGGTATGGTCCGCTTGGCACTGCGGAGTCTAGGCACGTCAGGGTGGATTATGTTGCACTTGGTTGTGTTACATTTGGTTATGTTAGGTTAGGATAACTTTGAGATTTGAGATATACACTGCTATTCGGTGGATTTCAGCTGTCCACTGCAATCTGTTATTTTCTGCTTGTCTCTGGGAAATGCAGCTAT
>NW_017082571.1:0-291 GCF_001483705.2 Eufriesea mexicana
AACTAACAAAACCAAACCAAACGTAACATAACGTATCGTGCCTAGCCCACTGTTGCTGACCTCACCACAGCCAAGCAGAAAATACCAGAGCACAGCAGAGCGCCGAATTCCGCCGCATTGAAGCGTAAGGCCGGAAAGTAGAAGGCATCCAGACATAACCTGGCCTAACCAAACACAGCCAAACGTAGCCCATCCAATCCTAACGTGCCTGGGCCACTACTGCTGATGCAATCGCCATACAGGGCATACTAGGGAAGAGTGGAACGCAGAGGTCGGCAGAACGGCAGTCTA
>NW_017082572.1:0-291 GCF_001483705.2 Eufriesea mexicana
ATGTACGTGTGGATGTATGCATGTATGGATGTATGTGTGTATGGATCAACGAATGTACGGATGCGCGAATGTATCGATGTACGGATGTATGGATGTATGGATGTATGGATGTATATCTGCATGGATGTATGGATTGCTGGATGCATCAGTGGATGGATGTACGGTTGGATGTGTGTACGGATGTATGTATGGACGTATGTATGGATGTATGTATGGTTGTATGAATGTATGGATTGATGGATTTATGGATGTGTGGATGTATTAATGTATGGATGGGTGGATGTATGGATG
>NW_017082573.1:0-291 GCF_001483705.2 Eufriesea mexicana
CTACCTATAACGGATACGTCGTTAGTCATTCTGGAATTGCTATAGGACCTATGTCATTATCGATGTGTATAATCCAGCGGTGAATGTGCTCTGTTTGAGGGATGTACTAACCACCGTACAGGGAACTGTAAATATCTCCAGCCATAACCGTACCATATATTGATTCCTAGAGTCTGACTTTGGAGTCTACATCACTAGTGTGCAAATTGTTCCATCGGCTGCAGTAGTGTGGTGTGGCCTGTATTCATTACAGTTTCGACGATTGTTAGTGTCTCGAGCGGTATTGGGTCA
>NW_017082574.1:0-291 GCF_001483705.2 Eufriesea mexicana
TCTGCGCTCTACTGTGTTCTAATATTTTCTGCTTGGGTCTATGGAGGCCAGCAATAGCGGTATCGGCACGTTAGGTTGAGTTAGTTTACGTTCGGTTAGGTTAGGTTAGGTTAAGGACGGCCAGGTGAACCTAGACTTTCCTGCTATACACTGCTATTCGGAGTACTCCTGCGATGTACAGTGCTGTACTATATTACGCTGAGTCATGCGAATCACAGCAATATTGGTCTTGGCACGTTAGTTTGAGTTTGGTTACGTTTGGTTGGTATAGGTTGGGCTCTATTCGGTAAG
>NW_017082575.1:0-291 GCF_001483705.2 Eufriesea mexicana
TCGTGATATATACTGCTGTCAGGGCGGTGTCTGCTCTGCACTGCTCCCTGCTTTATTCTGTATAGCCCTGAGAATTCCTGCAGTATTGGTCTCATCAGGTTATATTGGGTTACACTACGTTTGGATAGGTCAGGTTAGGCCATGTTAGGTTAGCGTATCCTTCACTTTTGTGCCTTGCACTGCAATGCGGTGTATTTTGCGATCTACTGTGCTCTAGTATATTCTGCCTGGCTCCTGGGAGGCCAGAAATAGTGGTTGCGTTGCTTTATGATGAGATAGGTTACGTCTGGT
>NW_017082576.1:0-291 GCF_001483705.2 Eufriesea mexicana
AAAAGCGGTGTGCAGCAGAAACCTCAAAGACATTGAGACCTAACGCAAACAAACGTAACCTAATATAGTGTGGCCGAACACAACATAACTTGCCGCGACCAGGGTTGCCTTCCTCCACGGGGCCCAGCATATTATAGCCGAGCACAGTAGAGGGCACGGATCCACCGAAAAACTATGTCTAGCGCGAAAGTCATAGTTACCCAAATGAGACATATCCTAACATGCCCTAACATAACGTGAACTAACACAACCTGACGTGCCACGAACACTATTGCTGCCCACTCCATCGTC
>NW_017082577.1:0-291 GCF_001483705.2 Eufriesea mexicana
ATCGTGATGTGCTATCTTTCTTCCATAAACCAGGCGGAAAGATTCTGTTGGCACGCTACAGGCATTGCAATGCTATAGAATCTTGTTGGAAAGTTCAATTTTATTGCCATTTTCTGCTAATATCGTGGTGAGATAGCTTCCTTGCACAAGTTACGAGGAAAGATCATTCTGGAGGGCTATAGCGATTGCAATGTCATAGAATCTGGCGGGAAAATTCAATTTCATTGTCAGTTTCGACTAATATCGTTGTGAGCTAACTTTCTTGCATAAATAAGGAGGAAAGATTCTATT
>NW_017082578.1:0-291 GCF_001483705.2 Eufriesea mexicana
GAATCGTTCCTCCTTAGCTATGCATGAAAGTTGACTCACCACGATATTAGTCGAAAATGGCAATAAAATTGAATCTTCCAGGATGATTCTATAGCTTTGCAATGCCCATTGCACACCAAAAAATTCTTTCCTCCTTATATATGCAAGAAAGTTAGCTCACAACGATATTAGTCGAAAATGTCAAAAATTTGAACTTTCCATCCAGATTCTGAAGCATTGCGACGGCTGTAGCACGCCAATTGCATCTTTCATCCTTATTTATGCAATAAAGTTAGCTCACCACGATATTAG
>NW_017082579.1:0-291 GCF_001483705.2 Eufriesea mexicana
GGCTATACTTAGCTATGTTGTGTTGGCCTGCGTTAGGTTTGGGTAGCTTTGACAATTCTAATATACACTGCGATTCTATGGATTTCTGCGTTCTACTCTCCATTAATGTGTTCTCGTGGCTCTAGGTAGGCCGGCGATAGTGGTCGCGGCACGTTAGTTTGAGTTATGGTTCGTTCCGTTACATTAAGTTTGGTTATGTTAGCTGGGGATTGCTGCAAATGTACTGGTATAGAATGCTATTAGGTGGACTTCTGCGACCCATAGTGCTCCAGCATTTACAGCTTGTCTCTG
>NW_017082580.1:0-291 GCF_001483705.2 Eufriesea mexicana
ACCTAACCCAAAATATACACACGTGGAATAATCAAACTTAAAGATCAGTGGCCACTACTTCTGGCCCCCTCGGTGCCAATCAGAACGTACTAGAGCACAGTAGAGCGCAGAAATCCAACGAATAGCAGTGTATAGCACAAAAGTCAAAGCCATCATAACCAAAGTTAATCAAAATTAACCTAAAAGAACGTAACGTAACTCAATCGATCACGGCCACTATTGCTGGCCACCCCAGAGTCGAGCACAGTATAGCAGGGCAATGTAGAGCGCAGAACTCTAACGAAAAGCAAT
>NW_017082581.1:0-291 GCF_001483705.2 Eufriesea mexicana
AGGTAAAACGATATTTATTATAACCCACCTAGTTCCCAATTTAAATATAGTTATTCACAATTCACATATTGAAAAAGCTGAAATTAAAAGTTCCAACCCGCTTTATTCAATTCATTGTTTTGACTTATGACTAGAGTTTATATACAGTGCTGGACAAAAGTATTGGCACAGCATGGTTGTTGTGGTTCAAGTATAACTACTAACATTGATTTGAAGGAGAAACTTTTCGACATATTCATTTATTATCTATTCTAGTTTTATTACATAGCAGAAGTAATAAAATAAATACAT
>NW_017082582.1:0-291 GCF_001483705.2 Eufriesea mexicana
TAAATCAAACGTGGGATATGTTGAAATATATTCGTACATCTAATTCATACTTCGTGCCATAAAAAGTTACCGCGTGTTGTCAACCCTTGCAACTAATTATACGTCATATTGTGAATATGGTAGGCCTTTGTGCATACGGTGTACAATACTCACGTGCAATAGATGTCTAATAAAATCCATATTAATCGTCATAAACACGTGGTTATATTAATGACAGCCTGTTTCAACCTCCATCTTTTAATATTACATTAACAGGTTATAATATAGAGATTATAAATATAAATTAACAAA
>NW_017082583.1:0-291 GCF_001483705.2 Eufriesea mexicana
GTGGTTGGCTCTTATCGCGTACATTTTCGAAAATTCCATTGTTGATTAGGACTTTTCGATTTATTTCAGTAGAATGGGCTCTTCTGTAATTAGCGATAGCTTTCTTTCGATTTCGACCGTTTTTTTTCGAAAAATAGTGATGGAAATGAAGGTGCACGTCAGAGCCAGGTATGTCGTTAGCTGTTATCGCTTACATTTTCGGAATTTCCATTGTTGATTAGGATTTACCGATTCACTTCATTAGAATGGGCTCTTCTCCAATTAATGATAGTATTCTTCCGATTTCGAGTG
>NW_017082584.1:0-291 GCF_001483705.2 Eufriesea mexicana
ATTACGTGCCAAATTTTCTAATTCACGATTAGCCTCAATTTCTTATTCCAAGCATATATGTACGTACACACGTGACACTTTGGATTCGCATAATCGACGTTCCACTGTAATTTTTGACCCTTTGCACTCGAAAGGTGACTCTCAGTCACCGTTTGTTTTAATGCTATAACTTACATAATGGATGACGATAATTATATTAAGAACTGTAGCGTCCTACGGTATCGAATCTCTTCGATTTCCAAGAACGCTTATTACGCGTCAAATTAATATTGCGTGACTAGTTGTAATAAT
>NW_017082585.1:0-291 GCF_001483705.2 Eufriesea mexicana
GCTAACTTCCTTGCGTAAGTAAGGGGGAAAGATTCTATTGGCGTACTATAGCCTTTGCAATGAAATGGAATGTGTTCGAAAAATTCAAATTTATTATCATTCTCGACTAATATCATAGTGAGCTATCTTTCTTTCATAATTAAGGAGGAAGGATTCAATTGGCGTCCTATATCCATTGCAATGCTGTAGAATCTGGCTGCAAAATCCAATTTTTTTGACATTTTCGAATAATATCGTGGTGAGCCAGCTTTACTGTATAAATACGGAGGAAAGATTCATTTGGCGTGCTAT
>NW_017082586.1:0-291 GCF_001483705.2 Eufriesea mexicana
TGTTCCTTCCCTATACCCAATAACCCCACTCCTTACCCATCTACCAACCACCCCAATAACATAAGACCCAAATTACAGGAAGACAGTATCATTCAAATACAATGACATATCATTCTCGATTAATCTGAAAAATGTTCCTTTCCTATATTCAATAACTCAACTCAATATCTATTCACAAACCACCCCAACATCATAGCACCCCAATCATTAAAACACTAGATCCTAATACAACAATGTATCATTTTCGATTAACCTGAAAAATGTTCCTTCCCTATACCTAACAACCTCTAC
>NW_017082587.1:0-291 GCF_001483705.2 Eufriesea mexicana
ATATCCACCAACAGTGCACAGCAGCCGTTTGTATACACTGTTCAGTGACCATTTTCAGTGAGTTCAGTGAGCATTACCTAGTATGGCAAAGCACAGATCCATTATCCCTCGATATATTAGCAATTGATAAGACAGTACTGACTGCAGCAACATAACATTAATGTACATGCTGGACTGCATTGTTCAATAATGATGCTACTTCCAAAGATATTCTGGAATAATCGACGTATAGTATCGTTGTGGCTAGCCTTATTTCCAATTGACAGTACGGTACTTTGTACATTCAGAAGC
>NW_017082588.1:0-291 GCF_001483705.2 Eufriesea mexicana
TCTTTATTTTGATGGCGTCACCCTGCAGTCAATAATGTCAGTCAATAATGAAAGTTCGTGCGAGCTATCTCTGTGATTGTGATAGAGAAGGTGGGTCTGTCACCATCTTATTGGGAACCAGGGCTAGCTTACTTTTACACTGCTCTATCTCACTTGGTCTTAACGTGTCTTCTTTATTTCCTCTTTATTATACGATGCAATATAATTTCACTTGCAGATGTGACACTGTCAGTCAATAATGAAAGTTCGTGCGACCTATCTTTGTGATTGTGATAATGAAGGTGGGTCTGT
>NW_017082589.1:0-291 GCF_001483705.2 Eufriesea mexicana
GAAAAGATGCTGTGCGAGATAAAATATTATAATAATAACAAATACTGTTAGATAAATGTAGTACGAACTAAAACTAAGTAATAAGAAATTCTCAAAAATAGATTTATCACTTAGCAAATTAATCACTCTAGATTAGACCTTGTACTTGCCTTCGTCCTATATTCGTAAAAATATGTGAAATTTACATCGCGGTGGAAGAACAAATCATCGATAAGAATGAAAATTCTGGTTAAGCGAAAATGCGATTTTCTGAAATAGCGTTTAAGAAGTTCGAGGAGCCAATGAAATTTA
>NW_017082590.1:0-291 GCF_001483705.2 Eufriesea mexicana
GGGAAAAGCCTAATCAACCCTATTACAACGAAAAATAAAGTTCCAAAAGGCTAATTTCGGAAATAGAAGCCAAAAAATCTACTACGCAGCACGATCAGAGAGCCACTGACACACTCGGTACTATTTCTCGAAAACGCACGCTCAAAACGGAAAAAAAATATCCAATCCTGTTAAGGACAAAATCACTCTACGCGAATATGTGGAAAAATCCGATTCAAAAAGCCTTAGTCAAAAGATATAAGCCAAAAAAGTCTATTACGCAGTGCGATTTCCCAGCCACTGACACATTCG
>NW_017082591.1:0-291 GCF_001483705.2 Eufriesea mexicana
TTCAATCCAATGGCAAGTACAGCCATCCACTTGCCAGAGAATAGGTCTATTCAAAATTTATAACCTGTTACAGATTGGTGAATGGATCGTCTAATGCCTTCAATCCAATGTCCAGTACAGCCATCCACTTGCCAGAGATTAAGTCTACACAAATCCAATTGTCTGTTATAGCTTCGTGAATAGATCGCTTAACGCCTTCAATCCACTGGCAAGTGCAGGAATCAACTTGCCAGAGAATAAGTCCATTCAAAATCTATAAGCTGTCACATCTTGGCGATTAGATCGCCTAAC
>NW_017082592.1:0-291 GCF_001483705.2 Eufriesea mexicana
AATATCTTGGTGAATAGATCGTCTAACGCCTTCATTCCTATGGCAAGAACAGCCATCTACTTGTCAGAGAATAAGTCTATTCAAAACCAATAAGCTGCCATAGCTTGGTGATTAGAGCGCTTATCGCCTGCAATCCAATGGCAAGTACAGCCACCTACTTGCCAGAGAATAGGCCTATTCAAGATCTATTATCTTTTATAGCTTGGTTAATAGATCGCCAACCGCCTGCAATCCAATGGCAATACCAGCCATCTACTTGCCAAAGAAGAGGTCTATTCGTAATCTATAACC
>NW_017082593.1:0-291 GCF_001483705.2 Eufriesea mexicana
CGGTTATGTTGAGGTTGGCTATGTTTGGCCTGGATAGCTATAACTTTGTGCAGTACACAGCTGCTCGGTGGATTTCTGCGCTCAACTGCGCTCTTGTATGTCCTGCTTGGCTATGGTTAGGCCTGCGATGGTGGTCGCATCACTTCAGGGTAGGATAGGATAGGAACGGCTATGTTACGATTCACTAAGTTAATTGAGGATATCTATGCATCTAGTGATATAGTCTGTTATTAGAAGGATTCCTGGACCCTACAGTGCTCTAATATTCTAAGCTTGGCGCTGGCAGGGCCA
>NW_017082594.1:0-291 GCF_001483705.2 Eufriesea mexicana
GGGAGGGCAGCAATAGGGGTCGTGGCTCGTTAGGTTGAGTTAGGTCACGTTCGCATATGTGACCATTGTTTATGTTAGGATAGGGTAGCTTTGACTTTTATGCTATACACAGCTGCTCGGTGCATACCTGCACTGTATTGTGCTATAGTATTTTCTGCTTGGCTCTGGGGAGGACAACAATGGTGTCATGGACTCGTTGCGTTGTGCTAGGTTACGCTTAGTTACGTGACGATTGTATAGGTTAGGATAGGGTAGCTTTGACATTTGTGCCATACACTGCTATTCGATGAA
>NW_017082595.1:0-292 GCF_001483705.2 Eufriesea mexicana
ATCTGCTTGAATCTGCGAAGGCCAACAATAGCGGTCCTGGCGCGTTTGGTTAGCTCTGGTTGCGTTTGGTTACATTACGTTAGTATAAGTTTGGTAGGACGTCTTTGACTTCTGTGCTATTCAAAGCTATTCGGCTGATACCTGCGCTCTGCATTGCTGTAATAACATCTGCATATCTCTTGGGAGGCAATGAATGGTGCTCGTTGAACGTTTGACTGAGTTATGTTATCTTCGGTTTGGTTAGGATAGGCTAAGCTTGATCAGGATGGCTTTGACTATGGTGCTATACACT
>NW_017082596.1:0-291 GCF_001483705.2 Eufriesea mexicana
TGGATGTATGTATCGATGTATGTATGGATGTATGTTTGGTTGTATGGATGTATGGATGGATGGGTTCATGGATGTGTGAATGTATGAATGTATGGATGGATGGATGTATGTATGGATAGATGTACGGTTCGATGGATCTATGGATGGGTGCTAGTATGCATGAATAGATGTATGGTTCGATGGATGTATGAATACGTGGATGTATGGATGGATGGATGTATGGAAAGCTGGATGTATGTGTGGATGTATGTATGGATGAGTGGTTGTATGGATGGATGGATGTATGGATGG
>NW_017082597.1:0-292 GCF_001483705.2 Eufriesea mexicana
TGAATGGATGGATGTACGGATGTGTGGTTGGGTGTATGGATAGACGGTTTTATAGTTGGGTGGATGTATCGGTGGATGGATGGATGGATGGTCGTATGGATGGATGGATGTGTGGCTGTATGGACGTATGGATGTATGGCTGTACGGATGTATGGATGCGTGGATGTATGGATGCATGTGTGTACGAATGTATGGATGTAAGGATGTATGGGTGGATGTATGTGTGAATGCATCTATGGATGTATGTATGGACATGTGTATGGATGGATGGATGTATGGATGGATGGATGTA
>NW_017082598.1:0-292 GCF_001483705.2 Eufriesea mexicana
TTCGTCCATTGTATGAATTCTTCCGCAACATTCTACGATCTGTTTCATTAGAAACAGTTTTATGGATTTTGTTTCACATTTCGAACAATAAAATGTTCTTCTGATAAATTTAAAACCTCATTCCTTCCCTGTTCAGGTCTGTCTTCAATTCTACCTTCATCTCAAAATCGTTAATTAATAATATTTTTGGCGGTTGAAAAACTTTTGTTTATGATATTTGCAATTTCTCTATATGATATTTCAGTTTTCCAGTGATGAGTTACTTAGTTTCCTATATCTAAGTTAGTTTCTT
>NW_017082599.1:0-291 GCF_001483705.2 Eufriesea mexicana
AACCCGACCGGGCCTGACCCGACCTGACTTGACTTGACTCGACTAGGCTTGACCTGACCTGACTTGACCTGACCTGACCAGACCCGTCATGACCCGACCTGACCTAACCTGGACGGACCTGACCTGACATGACGTGACCAGACCTGACCTGACCTGACCTGACCTGACCCGACCCACCTGTCCTGGCCTGACCTGACCCGACCCACCTGTCCTGACCTGACCTGACCGGACCTTACTTGACTTGTCTTGACTTTACTAGACTTGACCTGACCTGACCTGACCTGACCTGAC
>NW_017082600.1:0-291 GCF_001483705.2 Eufriesea mexicana
TCAATAATATTGAAATTTCCAACCAGATTCTATAGCATTCTGAAGGCTATAGCAAGCCAATAGGATCATTCATCCTTGTTTATGCCAGAAAGGAACCGCACCACAATATTATTCGAAAACGTCAATAAAAGTGATTCTTCCAGGCAGATTCCATAGCAATCCAATGGTTATAGCTTGCCAATATAATCTTTGCTCCTTGTTTATGCAAGAAAGTTAGCATACTACGATATTAGTCGAAAATGTCAATGAAATTGAATTTTCCAGGAAGATTCTATTGCATTACAATGCCTA
>NW_017082601.1:0-291 GCF_001483705.2 Eufriesea mexicana
TTGACATTTTCGAATAATACCGGAGTGAGATGATTTTCGTGCATAAATAAGGAGGAAAGATTCCATTGGCATGCTATGGCCATAGCAATGCAGTGTACTCTGTCTGGAAAATTCAATTTTATTGACATTTTCTTCCAATATCGTGGCGAGCTAACTTTCTTGCAAAAATAAGGTGGCAAAGTTCCGTTGGCATGCTATAGCCGTTGCAGTGCTATAGTATCTGGCAGCAAAATATAATTATATAGACAGTTTCGGCTAATATCGGGGTGAGCTAACTGTCTTGCATAAATA
>NW_017082602.1:0-292 GCF_001483705.2 Eufriesea mexicana
TAGCTTGGTGAATAGATCGCATAACGCCTGCAATCCAATGGCAGGTACAGCCATCTACTTGCCTGAGAATAGGTCCATTGAAAGTGTATAACCTGCTATAGCTTGGTGAATAGGTGGCCCATCGCTTTTAATCCAATGACAAGTACATCCACCTAGTTGCCAGAGACTATGTCTATTCAGAACCTATAACCTGCTACAGATTGGTAAATAGATCGCCTAACGCCTTCAGTCCAATGGCAAGTACATCCATCTGCTTGCCAGAGAATAGGTGTATTCAAAATATATAATCTGT